>NC_042615.1:746409225-746709225 GCF_901001135.1 Rhinatrema bivittatum | reverse complement strand
GAAAAAGAGCGAAATCTCCCACCCGGGCTGCCCAGAGGTCAACTTTTAAAGATGGCATGGCTCATGCACTGGAATCTGTGGAAACATTAAAACATTGTGGTACCAGAGAAACACTGGGATCATGACCCTGTCACAATAGCAGAGAATAAAGAAGTTTTGTTCACATAGGATTTTCCCAGACCAACTGATCAAAATGTGATGCTAGAAAAACCAGACACAGAAGTAAAGAACAGCACTGATAAGTGTAGATATCAAGTGACTATTCTGTGCTCCATAGGGAGGGAAAGAAGAGCATGAAGCAAATCCGAGACCATGAAAATGTGGTATAAAGATACAGAAAGAGTGCCAATTGTTTGGGCACTGCTGGACCAATTAGAAAGAACTTCCACACACCCCTTGATATGTTGTCTGTATATATTATACCATAAGAGCTCCTGAAAGAAGGGCTTTTTGGCCCAATGCAAGTATCAAGAAAAGCACTAAGCAGCAAATTTGAGGGTTTGCCCTCATATGCAACATAGACTGAGGTTCATTCTTGCCATGGTACGTAAAAGACAAACCCAACATGAATCGTGCACCTCCAGTTTTATAAACATCTGGTTTAAATTCACATCCCCTAGGGCATTTCCCCATATAACTCACCAAACAATAAAAGAAATTCAAATTCTGGTATCACCTCAGTAACAAGAACAGAAAACTCCCTCCAGTGCCAGGCACATTGTGAAGTAATACAAAATCCTGCAACCCCCACCCCCCCACTCAGCACATATGTAGTAAATTTGCCATACCTTAGTGGTGCTAACTCCCAGGACTCAAACATCAGAAAAGGCAGCACTGCAAATATTACACTGGGCCATAAAGCACCAATACACCTCCTACTGAGAACAAAGCAAGGTCCCTACACGCTGACACTAACAGACAATGATAGAGGCTTAGTGATGCCAACATAACATATCCCACCCTACCCCTTGCTCTACTTTGCCCCCTCTCTCCCCACCAGCACCAGTACCCCACACCCCCTTTCTCCACTGCCGAGTGCAGCTTCTTCCTCTTTCTTTTCCCCTGCCCCACCCTATCTCTTTCTCTCCCCCTACCCCACAAAAGGATCAGGGATGGGGAGAGGAGACAGGGAGAAGGAAAAAACTGGGGATGGTGGTAAGAGCAGAGAGAGAGAGAGTTAGAAGACTAGAATGTAGATAGAGAAGGTGAGAAGACCAGGGTTAGTGAGAGGAGAGAAAGAAAGGATGAGAATAGTGGGGATGGGGAGAGGAGAGAAGAGAAGGTGCATTGGAGACAGGGAAGAGAGAGGATCTGGGATGGCAGAGAGGGGAAATATCTGAGCGACAGAATCCGGTGTCAAAGGTAAATGCAGATTGGATGGGAGGGTGTTAGGTGGTTCTGCTTCCTCACACTTCCCCACTTTCTCTCACTCCCCAATCCTACATGGTATCTCTCCCACAAACCCAGGCAGTCCCCATCTGTTCCTACCACCCCAGTCAGCCATTCCCCTCAACCAAACAGCCTGTTCTCACACCAGATAGAGCTAAGAGATCATACTATGCTAAGAAAATTGCAGATGCAAAAGGTAACCCTAGTACATTGTTTAATATTGTAAAATCTGTCACCACATTAAACACATCTAATGATACTATTGACGGGTCTAATATGTGTAATAAAATTGCTACATATTTTAAATCTAAGGTTGACACCATTTCTAAAGAATTTCTTCATTTACCTCATCCCATTTTCAAACCTCCTTCTGCTGCTATTAATTGGTCTGATTTCATGCCAATTACAGAATCAACCATTATTAAGATTATTCAAAAACAGAAAATTTCTGATTCTCCAATAAACCCCTGTTCTGGCTCATTATTCAAATTTTTGGGCCCTTTAGTCAGTAGCTTTCTAAGTAATCTGGTTAATCAATCTCTTATTGAAGGTTTTTTTCCAGACAGCTTGAAACAAACTGTGATCTTACCCATTCCAAAGAACAAATCAAAAAACCTTTCAGATGTCACTAATCTTAGACCTATTGCCCTTCTACCTTCTACCTGATAGAATCTTAGACCTATTGCCCTCCTACCTCCTACCTGATAGAATCAGTAGTCCTACACCAACTTTCAGATTTCCTAGCTGACCATGATATATTGCACCCAGGTCAGCACAGCTTTCGTAAAGGTCATTCAACAGAAACCCTCCTTCTTTCATGCTTTGACACTTTACATCGGGGCTTTGATGCTAATACTGACTTCATATTAGTTTGTTTAGATATTTCAGTGGCATTTGATACACTAGACCATGATATTCTCTTCTCAGGTTTGCATTCTTTAGGTATTACAGACACAGTACTAACCATAACCCACAAGACCATTCATTCCCAAACTTCGCTAGATCTAAGCGACCCACTTCGTCCTCATGCATCACTGAGACCTATCAAAACCAGATACTTAGGCACCTTACATGCACCTCCAGCCAAGTCACTGCTAAAGAAATGAGCATTTTCAACTGCCAGTCCCTCTCACTGGAATGCCCTCCCCACGGACCTTCATCTTGAAACTTGTAGTCGAACGTTCAAAAAGAAACTCAAAACTTGGCTTTTCACAAAAGCCTTCACTTAAAGGTCTCTCCCTATGGGTTTGATTCACGCATTTCAAACTTCAATAAGCTAGCTGTCCGATGCTGTAACCATAAATTCTCCTGTCAGTTGTACTTTAATACGCAACCATGCTTATTAAGTCTGTCGTAAATCCGAGTTTGTTGACTGTTATTTGTAATAATTTTAAGTCGTTCTCAGCTTTATCTATAAGTTCTTACGAAGTTAGCCCTGTTATTTGTACCCTCTTCTTCGATGTAATTTCCAACTTTGGTTCTATGTAAACCGACGTGATATGTACCAGTACATGAACATCGGTATATAAAAGCCTTTAAATAAAATAAATAAATAAACAGTACTAAAATGGTTTCAATCGTTCCTAGCCAACCGTTCTCAGCAAATCTTTTTACTAAATCAATCATCAGATCAGTATTCTGTTTCTATAGGTGGTCCTCAAGGGTCCTCATTGTCCAACATATACCTTCTACCCCAGTGTCACATCCTTGCTGCTTTAAACATACAATTCCACATTTATGTGGACGATATCCAATTCTTTGTTCCCTATAAAAATTCTTGGTCAGATACTTTGTCAACTATCTCACTTTAATTATCTATAATTAGTACTTGGCTTTCCCACAATAGACTAAAACTAAACCCTGCTAAAACTGAACTACTTTACTTAACATCTGTATCTTGCTCCATAATAGGCCCTCTATCCCACCTATCTTTCAATGGTACTTCTATTCCGATTCAAAATAAGGTCACTAGTCTAAAAGTGATCATTAACTCTGATTTATTGCTGACAAAACACATTTCTACAGTCATAAAAAAATCTTTTTTCAAACTTCATCTTTTGAAGTGTTTACATCCCCTTTTATTTCCTCAAGATTTACGTACAATATTGCAATCATTAATACTCTCAGGTATAGACTATTGCAATGCCCTTTACATTGGCTTGCCTGACTCCTCAATACCCCCATTACAATTAGCGCAAAATTCAGCAGCCAGAATTCTTGTCGGTTCATCTTGCAGAAATCATATCTCGCCTATACTTGCTTCCCTTCACTGGCTTCCGATAAAATTTAGAATCATGTATAAAGTTTTAACAATTATTTACACTCTCATCCATAATACTTCTACTACGTGGCTTTGTACGACACTACGTATTTATAAACCAGCTAGACAACTGCAATCTTTATCAAAAAATCTCTTAGATGTCCCTACTGCCAAATTAGCAAGACTTGAATTTACTCGGAAAAGAGCTTTCTCTGTAGCAGGCCCCTATCTTTGGAACTCTCTACCGGACTCCTTGCGACTTATACCATCATTGCAACAATTTAAGAAATCCTTAAAAACATATTTGTTCCAAAAAGCTTTTAGTACTTCCTCTTCAAAATGATCATTCAATACACTCGTTTATAATTATTATCACAACTTTTTCCCATTAATTCATACCATTATTTCATTACGAAGGTGTCTTTTTGTTTGTTTTGTCTGCTTAAGAAAAAGGATGTGTTAAAGATTTTTGTTTGATTATTGTTTTTAGTGACAATTTTATTTAAATTATGTATGTTTAAAATATGTAAACTGTTTTGACTAAATCTCTATTTGTAAAGGCAGTATACAAGCATTTTTAAATACCGTAAATAAATACATAAATAACAGGACCGGCAGAAGCATTAGGCGGGATAGGCGGTGGCCTATGGCTCTGGACGTGGGCAAGCAGCAGAGTAGCCGGTAAGGGTAGCAGTTTTGAAAGGACGGACAAGATGAGATGTGGCGCAGGTGAGGAACGGAGCTGGAGGGCATTTTCAGGTATGTATTTCTTCGAGGGGCTAGGGTTGTTTGTCATGTGCGTATCTCTACAGTCAGCTTCTGTTTATGAACTATGGGGATTTTTTTTATTGCACATATAGACAGTGATCTGCAAATCAATATGATGAAAATAAAATTGTTTCAAAATGAATCAGTTCTTCAGCTGAGTGTGAGCTCTAGTTAAGCTATATGGTGGAAATTCTGTGCACAAACTATTACATTTCTGCACACAAAAATGTAAAATTCCACACACAAAAATTTAAAATTCTGCATATTTTACATTGGTCAAAATAACACTATATACAGTACATCACAGTCTTTGAATAATTAATTTATATTGTAATACAGAAAGGTTATAATTCAAAGATGCAGAGAATTTTAAATATTTTGAGCAGAATTCCTCTAGAAGTACACTATAAGAGTGTTCCTTTCACCCTCTCTCCCTATTCCCCTGACCTTCACGTTGCCCTCTCAGGCTCCTAACTCCTCCGCTCTCCGCTATCTTTCCCCTCCCCCTCCAGGCTCAACTCCTTCCACTCTATCTCTACCTTCTAGCCTTCCGCTGGGCTTAACTGCTCCTCAGTCATGAGCGGGATGAGCTCCGTTTATGGCCTGCCATGCCTCACTGATTCTCAGCTATGAGTGGAGCTTAACCTGCTGCCTGCTGGATCTCGCTGATCTTCGGCTGAAAGTGAGATGGGCTCCACTCATGGCCTGCCAGGCCTCTCTGCTCCTTGGCAGCGAGCAGGAGCAGGATCTTCGGCCATGAGTGGGATAGGTTCTGCTCTCAGTACTAGGCCGCTCTTCAAATTCTGCGCTGAAGAAGTCTGCACTGCGCAGTGACACAGAATTCCCCCAGGAGTAGCATTTTCATGGTCCCTCTCGTGTTCACTCATTATACGTTCACTGACTTGTTGCCAACCTCCTGCCCTTTATTGGGTATTGGTTTCATTGCAGCAGCTCTGCCTAGCAGCTCTACCTGTTGCCTCTAAGCCTGGAAATACTTAGTCTCAAGATTGCATCATCATCATCATATATCCATATTATTCAGAGATATGTAATATAACTCTTAGTTTCCATTGTAATACAAAGAGATCCTGGGAAATGAGAACAGGAGAGGTCCATGAATTGTTGGCGGAAGATGGAAAGAAATTTGTTTCTGATTTCTCTCAGTTGTTTATAACTGAATCACTTCATTAGCCTGCTGACAGCTTCATTTTGCCATTTGTTACCAAGTTTATTTTTCTTACCAGTATTGATCAACATGTTCTATATGATTTCATTTCCCTTTCAGGATCAACTTAGACTTGTCTTTCTAGATTATTTAAGGTTTTTACATGAACTATTACAACGTTTCATAGATTTTCATAAGCATTTTTGTTTCATGGGTTTTCACACAGAGACCGCTCAGGTTTTGACACAAGTACAATTTCCACATGGCTCCATTTTTTCAGGACAGGATGATCCAATCCTGCAATTAGCCTGCTGCATGCCTGGACTTGTAATTCTGCTTTGCTTAGGAAACTCAAAAGGGGAATCAGAGCTATGGAGTAAAACCATAATGGAATCAGCAGGACCTGAAAAAGTGTAGCTGGGTGACTACTCCAGGCAGGCACCATGGGCCTGATTAATCAATGCCTTTTTAAACTGGCATATAAACAGGAGAAAAGCTTTAGTAAATTAAACCCAGTTGTTTCTTGACCAGTTGTGATACCTTTTAAAGGACCAATAGATAAGATGTTTTAGTACATGAACTTTCAAGACCACACTGGACTTCATATGTTGCCACAGGAAACTGGGAGCCTTGGGTTTCGTGTCAGGAAGGTTTTTACATTGTCTGGATAACTCTTATTGAGAGGACCCTGTATCACAGTTTAAACTTGAAGAGGCCCCACTGAGGCCTCATCCACAGCGAGGATGACTAGCTCCAGTCAAGAAGAGCACAGCCTGGTCCCAGTGAGTAGGCATTTGATAGGGACTTTTAAGCTGATATGGAGGTATATAAGCAAGAGAAATACATCCCCATCTATACCTGAATCCCTCTTAACAAGGATAAGCCAATCACCCCACTTTGATATGAAGATGGATACTACTAATTCCAGCCCTATTTATTTTTGCTGTTATTTTTGAACCGAAGGTTACACAAACACATCTATACAGAGTTACATCTAATTCTGAAGATGGGTAATTTATCATATATCAGGATATCCATTGATATGCCAGAGTCAAAAAAGTTCTGAGACCAATTCTCAATAAATGATCTGCAATAGCTTCTGCTAATCCACTGATGCAATCTCCTGTATTTAGCAACATTGAGTCAAAACTCATAAAAATCTATTGCTATGAAACCTATATTATAATGATAACACACAGAATCTGCTAAAGAAACTTCCACAGAGTGATGCCACAACACCAGGCCTCTTTTAATTCACTTGTCAAACAGATTCTCAGAGGATCACAGTCTTCCCCCACAGAAAATATTTCAGTGAATGAGTTCATATTTATTTACAAGGAAAATTTGGCCTTTGGAACAAAATATTTCTTTGAATAGTACCTTGCATGACATCAAACTGAACTCGGTAGGGAAGGATTAACACTGGACTTCCATGGCTGCTCCCCTTCATAATGTCAGTAAGAAGATTGATTTATTTACTTATTTTAAAGTGCTTACATTTCGCCTATAATGACACAAGTCCTACTAAGATCAAATGGAATCTCCTGCCATTACAACAATTTTTGTGTTCTGAACTAAAACAACTAGGAGTGGTATGGATTGCATATAATGACACTTTTAAAACCATGATACTAAAAGCTGGGGTTGCATCTTACATAATTTATTTGTATTGTATTATATTTAGGGCTTAATTTGTAGACAAAAAGGAAGTGGAGCTTTGGAGTGGAGGGCAGTGGAGGGAGGTGGAGCAGGTGCAGGGCCAGATGTGAGCTAAGAAAGGGTATGGCCAGAGCCAGGTGTTAATGCCACACTCTTTTTCCCAAACACACACACACGCTCACTTTCTCACACAAGCATACATGAACACACGCTTCATGAGTTCTGGTGGGCAAATGAACGCTGAGGGTTGAACACTCCTGGGTTCTGGGGATTGAGGATCACTGGGGTAAGGAGGAGAAGTAAGGTAATGAGAATGGGGCCTTTTCTCTCTATCCTCCTTCTCGTTTCTGCTTTGGTGAACCTGGTCCTCAATTCCCTGACCCCACCATGAATCCCCCCCCCCTCACAGAATGCCCCCACACTCTGATTATCTCACTCATGCTACTGTCCTTCCAATCTCCTCAGTCACATTTCACAGCACCTTTGATGCCCTCGCTCACTCTGTCCCACTTCTTTCCTACACAACCTGTAGCCCCTCTGATGTGCTCACTCTTATAGGGGTGTGCATTCATTTTTCATGAATTAGACAATGTCAACGATATTGTCTAATTCGTTATTGTTTGGTAGCCCCGAAAAATGGAGCGTATTTTGCTGAAAATTCGGCAAAATTTGTATTTCATGATAGTGCGCACTAATGGAGTTACTGCACACTAAGGGACAGATTTTCAAAGGGGTACGCGCGTGTCTTACGCGCATACCCCCGAAAACCTGCCCCAAGCTCCCCCTGCGCGCGCCGAGCCTATGTTGCAAAGGCTGCTGGTGCGCGCAAAGCCCCGGGACGCGTGTAAGTCCCGGGGCTTTCCTGGGGGCGTGTCGGGGTAGTATTGGGGGCCTGTCATGGCTGGCGTGTCATTGGGGGCATTCCGGGGGTGGGGCCGCAGGCGTAGTTCCGGCCCGGGGGTGTGGCTGCTGCCTCTGGACCAGCCCCTGGACTGGAACATGGTGCGCCAGCAGCTGGCCCGGTGTGTGCAACTTACGCTTGCCTCGGGTACGCTTGCCTCGGGCAGGCGTAACTTTTGGAATAAAGGTAGGGGTGGGAATTAGTTAGGGCCCGGGGGTGGGTTATGTAGGGGAAGGGAGGGGAAGGTGGGGGAGGCGGGAGGGAACGGAGGCAGGCTGCGTGGCTCGGCGTGTCCGAAATGCATGTCCAACCCCCCCGAACCTAATAGCGCCCGCAACATGCAAATGCATGTTGATGGCCCTATTAGGTATTCCTGCGAGATACAGAAAGTAAAATGTGCAGCCAAGCCGCACATTTTACTTTCAGAAATTAGCGCCTACCTAAAGGTAGGCGCTAATTTCTCTGGGCACCGGGAAAGTGCACAGAAAAGCAGAAAAAACTGCTTATCTGTGCACTCTCTGACTTAATATCATGGCGATATTAAGACGGAGGTCCCGAAAGTTAAAAAAATTTTTAAAAATAGAAAAAAATATTTGAAATAGGCCCACAGCTCGCTGGTCGAAAACCTGACGCTCAATTTTGCCAGCGTCCGGTTTCCGAACCCGTGGCTGTCAGCGGGCTCGAGAACCGACGCCGGCAAAATTGAGCGTCGGCTGTCAAACCCGCTGACAGCCGCCGCTCCTGTCAAAAAAGAGGCGCTAGGGACGAGCTAGTGTCCCTAGCACCTCTTTTTACCGCCGGGCCTAATTTAAATAAATTAAAATACTGTATGGCGCGCACAGGAGAGTGTCCTGTGCACGTGCCGGGAGAGCGCGCACAGGGCGCGATTTTACTGTATCGGCCCGTTTGATTGCTAACACCCCTCCATCCCTTCACGCTTTTGCTTCTTCCCCCTTCCCCAGTATGGTCACCAGGGCAGAGACGGTGGGACCCAGTGCAATAAGCAGCAGTGTGGCTGGTAAGCCAACCCACCAGTAGCAGCAGAAGCAGTGGGGCTGACAGGCATTCACCCCATGTGTCTTTCACCTTGGCCGTTCTCCCTCACAGCCTCCTCAACTTTGCTGGGAAATTGCACAAAAATCAAGGCCTTGTTGCTTCCCCATGTCTTGGAGTAATCAGGTGCCACACACTCTCCTCTGCTTCCTTCAGAGGCCTGGAATAGCAGAAATGATCCGTGCCACTACTGGCTCCCTCCATTTCTGCAAAGGAGCCAGAACTAATTTAAATTGCCATTTCTGCTGTCCTTCTTTGGATGCCAGAGAAAAATATGGCAGAAATTTATGATATAATTTTTTTTGTAATTGTATGTATTAATTATTGGTTGTATAAATAGTAAATGTTATTTCTTTGTAAACTGCTTTGATTAAAATGGAATTTGCTATCTACCTTATAAATGGGCTCTGACCGACGGCCCGCAAATGCGCAGTAGAGAGCAACTCTACCGCGCATGCGCGGGCGAGCACGTCGGTCAGAGCCGAGTGTGCCCGAAAAAAAAAAAAAGCGCTGGGGCAGCAGGAGCGGGAGTGGCGGCGGTGGCGAGAAGCGGGAGCGGCGGCGGCAAAAAGCAGGAGCGGCGGCGGCAAAAAGCAGGAGCGGCGGCGGCGGCGAGAAGCAGGAGTGGGGGTAGCATTAGCAGTGGCAGCGGCGACGAGCAGGAGCGGCAGCGGCGACGAGCAGGAGCGGCGCCGCGCGTGTGGGAGGGACACCCCCCGGAGATCTTCTGTCTGCGGATGAGCTGAAAGGGGAGGGCATTGGGAGGGGGAGGAGAGAGTGAGGGGAGGGAGAATAGAGGGAGTGAGGGAGGGAGAATACAGGGGGAGGGAGAGGTAGGGCGAATAGCGGGGGAGGGAAGGTGAGACGGGAGGGAGGAATGGAGGGGGAGGAAAGTCGAGAGTCAAGAGGGGGAAGGTGAGAGGGAGGGGGAAGGTTGAGAGGGCAGGGAGCAATAGAGGGGGAGGGAGAGGGAGGAGAAGCAGGGGGATTCTTTTGAGGGAGGAGAATGGGGGGAGAAGTGAGAGGGAGTGGGAAGGTGAGAGGGAGGGAGGAAGTGGGAGAGGGACAGGGAAATAGAGGGGGAGGGTGGGAGGGAGGGAGAACTCGAGGGAGGGAGGCGGGAGAATGAGACTGAGGGGCTGGAGTGGGAAGGAAATGGACCGAAAAATTTAGTTTTTAAATGTAGCCCGTTGTTACGGGCTTAACGGCTAGTATAAAATAAGTAATAATAATAACAACAACAACAATAATTTCCTTCAGAATTTAAGCCCTAGATAACAGACAAAAAGGGGCTGAATTAATTTGGCCATAGGTCTAAAACTTATGAGCGCTTTTGCCATTCATCAAGGCCAGAGATGAAGTCTTGACAATTGGCACAAGAAAACTGCTCAAAGTTTCAAACTTGTATTAATTCAACCTCTTTTTGTACCTGTTCTTTGTTCTGCAGTGTCTGATTTAGGTTCACTCCCTCCCCTCCTGTTTCCTACAGAACAGGAAGAGAGGGGCTGGATTTGGTAGCAAAGTGGTTGTCTGGTCTCTATCTGCTCCCGGTTCAGCTGCTTCGCTCTTCTCCACTGCTGCTCTGCCTGTTAAATCTGAAAAGAAGCAAGGGATCTTTGTTCCTGGCCATTCCTCCACAAATTAATCCCTGACTCTACTAGTTCAGAAAGAAATGACATATTTGTGTGATTGGTATCATTTCTCCCATAGCAAGATCAGCAAGTGTATAAAAAAGCATGTGAAGCTTTCTCCAAATGGTATCTCTAGAAGCTCTCCCAGTACACATCCCAGCCTGGTCACTCTTTTAGCAGATACTTACAGAATTGCCACAATAGCCTGAAGATTTGGCAGGGGAAAATGTCATCTGGGAATCTGCCTTGCAAATGCACTATGCACTATGCACTAAAGCTGAGCATGCAGAAAATATAGCATGTTATGCACTTATACCTAGCTTACATGCTAATTGATCTATGATGATATTAGTGCATATACCAGATGTAAATGAGACTTTAGTGAATAAGCACAAATAGTGTGTATGCTCTTCTCTTCACTCTATTTAGTGAGTGCTTGCAAACCCCCCAAATTTAGCACCCATCTTGGACATTTAGCCTGTATGCTATATAAAGGGAGTTGTTGCAAGCATGTGGGTTTCTAGATGGAGGAGATATCATTGATGTACCAATGGGTGACAACAGGTGGAGGGGTGCCCTTGCTACCAGCAAGAAAGTGCTGGTAGCAAGGGCACACACACACACACACACACACACACATGCTCTGTCTGTCTCTCACCAAGCATGTATGTGTGTGTATGAGAGAGAGGGCGCATATTGTGTGTGTGTGTGTGTGTGTACGTACGTAACATGCGTACCGCCAGTCTATAACAATCCTAGGTTGACAGGTAGGGAGAGTGGGAGATTTTTAAAATCCATATTAGTTTTAATTATTAAGTGTTATTTGATGTGTCTTCTGTTTTGAAATAATCTATCAATGTTTAGGAAATTTAAAAGTATATATTGGTGGTGGTGGGGGGGGGGTGCCAAATACTTTAGCTATGCCACTAGTAGATATGACTTGGTGCTAGAGGAACTGTGGCAGGAATGGACATGTGAACAGGGAGAGGCAGAGCAAAGGTAGGAAGCAAGAGTGAGAGAGGAGGAAGCAATAGAGGAGGGAGGGGGGACAGTAAAAAAGAAAGGAGAAGGAGGAGGAGGAAAAGAAGGGGCAATTGACAGGTTCAGACTCAGAGCTGGAGGACCGAAAGTATCCAGTCCAAAGGAGGTAAAATCCATCAGAAAGGAGCAAGGAGACATCATTCCCGCATATCTTCCAGCCAGGACCACCCTATCTGACCTGCCCGAGGAAGAAGTAATTCCCATGCACACCTTGAGATCACTGGCCATTAGGAGGAGTTAAGCTGACATTGATCCTCAGACAGCCAAGGCTCGCGCTATAACACTGTTGGTCAAAATGTTGAGTTCATTATATCACCACTGGCTGCAGTTGGTGGGATTGAGCAAAGTACTTTCTTTGTATGTTTCCAATAGAACAACAAGCCCTACACAGATAAAATGGGATGTTTGTCCAGTACCCCAATCAGAGACAACAATGGCAAGACTTCAAAAGGGATTTTTGTAACATCCCCTGCCTTCCTAATATGACGGGTGCAATGGGTTACATGCATGTAACACTCAGGGCTGCTGCTAGCATTTTTGCTGCCCTGAGCGAACGGTTACTGTGCTTCCCCCCTCATTCTTTAATTTTTTTTTAAAACATCTCAGTTAACCTTGCAGAACGCGGACTCACCCTCACCAAATACAGAATAAAAAGATTATAAAGTGTAAACAGAAATATGTAGACAGAAACTGAACTGGAAACAGCAACAAGCCAGACTCTGTAAACAATGCAGCAAACAGAGAAACAAACATCACCAGACTTCTTAAATCATTCATCAAACAATAAAATCCAGGAATATATAAATCAATTATATTAATAAAAGCATACTTATAAAAAGAGTATTTCCAATGAACTAAAACAAAGAATAACATCCAATAGATAAGAGCACATACAAAATGTAACATTTTTCCAAAGAACACTAAAATATTTCAAAATGGCAAACACAGACACCCAACAATTAAAATGAATAAAGATTGAAAATTCACCATTCTCCATACCTGAAAAATTTTCATTTCCAGTCATCCTGAGTATGGCATGGATTAGTGGGGCAGCACAAACTTTCCTCACATACACACACCCCTCAGACAGGTTCCCATTCAAACAGACACCAAACAGGTTCCCATTCATTCACACACAGACCCCAGGCAGGTTCCCATTCACACACAAGCGTGCGCACACACACACACACACACACACACACAAACAAACATACCTCAGGCAGGTTCTTATTCACACACAAGCATACACACACACAAACATACCTCACGTAGGTTCTTATTCACACTCATACATATACCCACACCCCAGGCAGGTTCCCATTCACACAAACACCAAATAGGTTCTCATTCATTCACACAGACCCCAGGCAGGTTCCCATTCACACACAAGCGTGCGCGCACACACACACATACAAACACACAAACATACCTCACGCAGGTTCTTATTCACACTCATACATATACCCACACCCCAGGCAGGTTCCCATTCACACACAAGCACACACACACACACACACACACATACAAACACACAAACATACCTCACGCAGGTTCTTATTCACACTCATACATATACCCACACCCCAGGCAGGTTCCCATTCACACAAACACCAAACAGGTTCTCATTCATTCACACAGACCCCAGGCGGGTTCCCATTCACACACAAGCGTGTGCGCGCTCACACACACACACACACACACACACACACAAGCAAACATACCTCAGGCAGGTTCTTATTCACACACAAGCATACACACACACAAACATACCTCACGTAGGTTCTTATTCACACTCATACATATACCCACACCCCAGGCAGGTTCCCATTCACACAAACACCAAATAGGTTCTCATTCATTCACACAGACCCCAGGCAGGTTCCCATTCACACACAAGCGTGCGCGCGCACACACACACACACACACAAACAAACATACCTCAGGCAGGTTCTTATTCACACTCATACATATACCCACACCCCAGGCAGGTTCCCATTCACACAAACACCAAACAGGTTCTCATTCATTCACACAGACCCCAGGCGGGTTCCCATTCACACACAAGCGTGTGCGCGCTCACACACACACACACACACACACACACACACAAGCAAACATACCTCAGGTAGGTTCTTATTCACACTCATACATATACCACACCCCAGGCAGGTTCTCATTCACACAACATCAAACAGGTTCCCATTCACACACACACACACATTCTCACACACTCACACTCACACACACACACACAAACAGAAGTGACATTAATCCCCTTCTTCCACCTGATGCCTGCAGCCCCCACCCAATGATGGGAAGTTAGACCACAAGCAGATTCATTGCAGAATACTTCTCCTGTGAGAGGCATTAGAGTGGGGAAGATGTTCTGCTTTGCTAGACCCCTTATTTCTTCTTGGCTAATTTATAGGGAGATTCATCAAGGCGTATTAGGGCTGTAATGTGCGTTAAACAGTGTATATTGTGCGATAAATGCACTACTGTGGCAATATTGCACGATATTTGCAACATCATGTATATTTTAGGCCAGATTCCCATGCCTATTATGCTTTGCATGGCATTTTCATGCATGAATTTTGCAAATTGATGCAAAGCAGCTTATGCATACCTAATCCTATGTAAATAAAATAACACGGCTGACTTGTAATTTTATCTATAGCTTTTGGGAAATCGGTAATCTACTGCGGGAGCATCAAGACCCTAATGCAGGTCTTGATGCTCCGAACAGTTAAGAAATGTGACCAGGGGATTTAACTTGACTCCCCTCCCCTCCCCAGGGCTGCCATTTGAGGCGGTGCAGTCAAACAAGATAAAAACAGAATTACTATTGTGCGAGACGATGAGGCCCCCCCCTGCCCAAAGGTTATAGACCCTCCCAACCCTGGCCCCTCCTTCCATATTAATGATAAAGATGTAGTGTGGCTCCCCTCACTGGGGCTCTCACTTGACCCACACTCTTCCACACCTCATTACTTAAAAAAAGCATCAGAGGTCATCGTAAGGGCCCAGGACACCCCCTAGCCCTTACAATGGCACCATTTTCCAAAATGGTCCCAACCGTGCCTTCTTCCTGTCACATGACAGGGGTGAGGGGAGAACACTATCTCTTTAATATTTGTACGGAAGGGGAGGCCGGCAATGGGGGGGGGGGCCTAACTTTTGGGGTGCTTTAACCTATGTGACAGGATTGGGCCGAGGTGGGGGGCGGGGGGGAGATTATTGTCATGGGCAACAGTAAATCTATTCTGACTATTTTTGGCAGGGCCTCCTCAATTGGCAGCCCTAGGGTAGAGAGAGGAGTCAGGACATCAACAATGAATATGCATGCAATACTTTTGCATAAACCAAGTCTCCAATGTATGCAAATATATTTCCGGAAGACATCTGGCATCTATTCTTCTCTTGTTTCCTCCTCCTCTTTGCTTCTTGGCTGCAAATATATTGCATGCATATTCAATGTGGATATCCCAACAATCCAACTAATTATACAAATATCAGCCTAGAACGATTTAGGCGCAGTGTGTGTATTATTGACTTTTTCTCTTCTGGCATCTCAGGAATTTTCCGGCTCATTGTTCAATGCTGTAACCTCGGGATCCTAGTGTTTCTCATACACTTATTCCCTTGTTTAGGTTTTCTTTTATTGTAACATGTAACTTTGTACTGATTTTACTTTACTTTGTGTTTGCTTTCTGCTTTCGGCCATTTTCTGCAACTCCTTTAAATTTTTCTTTACATTTAGCTCACACCTTTTCATTGGTGGCTCAAGGTAAGATATATTTGGATAGAGTAGGTATTTCCCTGTCCCCGGAGAGCTTACAGTCTAAAGGGTCATTTACTAAGCTGAGTTAGGGCTTAAGCACATGGCAAATGACTTAACACACAGCTAAAGCTTGGTATTTCAAATACCACTCTTTATTCAACCTCTAAAAAAACTCGGCACAGCACAAGGAAATGAGCAGATTTCCAGGCAAATACATGCAAACCAGCTCCTTACTAGTAGATCTTATACTATTGAACTAATGTGGCTTGCCTCAAAGTTCATAAGCCACATTATTTGATTGAAAATTAGCTTTTTTTTTTTTTTTACAAAAGTAGGTTTTTCAGGACGAGGCATGGCTAACATCTGGGCATTTAAAAAAAACTGGACCATTTGGCAGCCTTGGGGGCAGCAGGGTGCAGTAAGTGAGGGGATCTCAATAGACCCCCCCAGATGATTTATTCACCCCATCGGGGCTGAACTGGCCCCTTTACAAGATGGCATCTCTGGGATGTCGTGCCAGAATCGCACATTGCTGGGTCAGGGCTGCTTGACTGTGGTATTTTTCCTGGTGCTATTTTACTGCCAGGAAAAAATACTGTGGGATTCATCAACCTGTGGTATTTTCTTCTTTTCCATACAGTGAATAACTACAATTACTGCTCACCTCAAGGAATCAGCATGTTATCCTTTTCACTGCCTTTTCTCTCCTTTAGCCCTATGGGGGCTGGCTTCTTCCTTTCAGGCATACCCATAACAAAACTCTCATCCAAAGGGCACACACATACATAGCACAAAATTCCATGACCGTATGATACACTATAGCGTTTCCCAAGGCACCGTATACACTCAACAACGGTTCTGGACCTCTTTATACAAATCTCCACATTACCATCCTTCCATGCTGATTTCCTCGGACACAGCATTCGGAAGGACTTTTTGGGGCAGTACCTCAGTCTGACTCACCCATCTCTTTACCTCAGTTTCTTACCCTCTTGAAGCATCCTGCCCCGCACCCTTTGGGTAGTTTCTTGGGAGGAGAACAACCCCACTCCACACTCTGGCCACTGGCCAGTTCACCACTATGATAAGCTCCTCTGAGGGAGGAGGAAACCTTCCCTTACTTGTGTTCTATGTAAACCGATGCGATGTGACATTTGCCATGAACTTCGGTGTAAAAAAAGAATTTAAATAAATAAATAAATAAATTCTAGGTTCCCTGGATCCCACACATCAAGAATACAGTAAGACAGTTCCTCACTGAGTTAACTCACTCACTCCTGAACTTTTCCTTTAGCGGTATGGTAATTCCCCTGGGAGGGGGGAAAGAACCCACTCCTTCCCACTCTAGTATTCCTCTAATATGGTCCAACCATGAAGGGTCACTTCTTCTCAGCCTCGGGCCTCTCCCCTTGAGGGGAAGAGCCCCTACGGGGTCCCACTTCCCTTGGAGGGTCCCCGGGCCTCCCAGCCCACAGGCGGAATACTCCAACTGATGATATGGCTGGAGGTCCCTAATCTCCACCCTATAGGGGAGAGAGCAGGGGAAGAGAGGTCGAAAACCCACCAAAACCTTTCCCCTTTATATCACCCGCTCTTTAGAATCCACCAATAACAGAACCCCCACATTTTAAAGGAACATACACCTTTTTCCCCAAAAGCACATTAAACAAATCTGTATCCTGAATCATTCCCTTAAAATGCTATCACTTGGCCATTTCATGGTGCTACATGATAACCATATTTTAACAAGTTAGAACATGATGAGGGCAGCTTCTCCTCCACCCAAAAGGTTTTGTACATTTCAATCTAGGAGAAAAAGGATCAATCAAAGAGGATTTGACACACCCCTCTGTAGAAAATACCACAGCTTAGTAAATAGACCTCTAAGTTTATACCTAGGCAATGGAGGGTAAAGTGATTTGCTCACGGTGGTAAGAAGCATCAGCGGAATTTGAACTCTGGGTCTCGTCTTGCTGCTCTAGTCTCCTCCACTGCAAAGAATACAGTATTGCCTTCTTTATAGCTACAAATTATTTATGGAGAAGGACCAGCGAAACATTACTACAAACTATTGAAATTTGAAAAACATTATGTGGAATTAAGAGTCAAGAAACAAGTTGTAGGTGATACCTTTTATTATACTAATTTAATACGTGGGTAATGAGCTTTCGAGAATTATCTTCTCTTCATCAGGTCAGTGAAGAAACAGCACAGTTACACTGGCTACAGTAGTAGAGATTCATCTAAACAGAAAACAGAGGTGGCTCTTTATCTCGGTTTCCTTCTCTAGGAGTTTGCTCTAACAAGGCAAGCAAAATTCCTTGCTCCAGATGGAAGATACCACCTACCGTTGCATGAAGAAACAAATGTGCAAACAAATGTGGGATAATTTTCATAGTATAATGTCTGTGGGACTTTACACCAGTTCAGTCAGCCACAAAATTACCTCCATAATGGGGAATGTTATGCATGGTGCAGAATGCATTAATTCTCTCTCCACAATATGGATGAGGTTTATTATTCCTTTTTTGTACATGTAAAATCACCTTAGTGTCTCTCCCCTTATAGAAAAGGGTGATGGAAAAGCACTGGACATGCCCAAGTAGCAATAGCAGCACAATATAAGGCTAAGATGCCAATAATGCTTGCCCATGCTTCAGACACAACTCTGTTTTTTTATATCTGCTTTCCAACGCTTATGTGGTGAGGAGCTTTAGGATATAGGGGGAGACATTCGGCTTCATGAAGCAATAACCATGTTTTGTACCACCATATCTAATGTCAGCAGACTTGTTAGAAATGTGACGAATGGGAAAATTCTGCAGAGAAATGTATATAAATACCAACTTGTAATGGACATTGCAACCCCCCTGTGGAAAATTCATTAAGCACTGGAGCTCTGAAGCACAAACCTATAAGCCTTACTGGGAAGACAGGAGAACTATAAGATGTAAAGCGCTGACACACACTATCATTACAGCACTTACATCCCATGAATGAATTAACAGGTTGCAGCAGTTACCAGGATGAAGACTGCATATACGAGATACTTCAACACACACTACATCCTCTCCTGCTGCAATATGGAAGCAGAAGAGGCCATGCGTGCTGCTAACCAGAACCTCACTTACAGGAAGGCAGCCCAGTAAGTCAGAGACGCAGGGAACATTCACCTCCAGAAACAGAGAGAACGCTGGAATTTGTTGCCAGAAGATGTGGTTAGTGCAGTTAGTATAGCTGTGTTTAAAAAAGGATTGGATAAGTTCTTGGAGGAGAAGTCCATTACCTGCTATTAATTAAGTTGACTTAGAAAATAGCCACTGCTATTACTAGTAACAGTAACATGGAATAGACTTAGTTTTTGGGTACTTGCCAGGTTCTTATGGCCTGGATTGGCCACTGTTGGAAACAAGATGCTGGGCTTGATGGATCCTTGGTCTGACCCAGTATGGCATTTTCTTATGTTCTTATGTTCTTATGAAGCTCCAAAGACTCCGTTATCCCTGGTTAAAGTGATCTGTCCTATTGTTCCCTTGAAGTCAGACTTCTAGCAGTAAAGCCCAGACTTTAACTGGGTAGAAACTGGAGAGATTCCAGTTAGTTCAGCCAAAAGGTAGAAAGAAGCAGAAAGGGAAGCGAGCAGCCTCGGATTCTGCTGCCTGGTGTGTCAGGGGTGCATAGTCTGAGAGAAGCAGCTGTAGCCAGTGCTTGTTTGAAGTAGGAAAACCTGCTGCTAGTACCGTGAGCCAGGCAGAAACTAGCAAGCTCCCCTAGGAAGACCCCTTGAAGCTCCTAGTGAGGATCATGAACATGGGACCTGAGCACATACAGGGGTAGAGTTTTTAATGTGCGCGTACACATCCATGTGCACGTGCTTCCTGGCGGGCACACATGGACGCGCCAATTTTATAACATGCGCGCGCCAGATTTTAGAATCCGCTCGTGTATGTGCGGGTGGTGCAAGCAGGAGAGGGGGAGGGGACGTTTCAATTTCCTTGTGGTGACGCATTCTGGTCTTCCCCAGTTCCCTCCCAGTTCGCTCCAATTAAGGAGCGGACTGGGAGGGAACTTCCCTACCCCCCTACCCATATTCCCTCCCTCTTCCCCTCTCCTCTCCTCTCCTCTCCTCCCCTCCCCCTAAACCCTACCTTATTTTTTTGTAATTTTCTTTGTTTTGCTGCTTACTTCAGTTCTTGAGCTGAAGTAAGTTGTGCGCACCGGCCGGCTGCCGGCGAGCGAGTCTTTGGGACAGCAAACAATGGTGCTGTTCCGGCCCGGCCCTTCAAAGAAGCCCGGCACTTGTGCACAACCTGGGCTTTAAGCGTGTGGCCGAGCCCCTTCGAAAATTCATTCAGGTGCTCAAGGCCCAGCCACACGCGTAAAGCCCAGATTTTATGCACGCAGGGCTTTTAAAATCTGGGTGTCATTTTTTTTTTTTTTTTAATAATTGGGGGTGCTGAACTGAACACAAAGTATAGCGAGTTGTGAGTGTGACTGATCATTTGGTATTTAAATGGCCCAATAGGCGCAGGTAATGCAAATATTGGGAAGACTCTAATGGCCAAAAAGAAAAGCTAGGGAAGCTTCAACTTCCCAATCCCAGCTCCTCCCCATCAGTTTCCCCTACCACCACAGCCCATCCACACCACCGTTTCTTTCTGTCTCTCACCCTTTCCTGTCCCTACCACTCTCTCTCAACCCTACCTTTTCTCTCATATTCTCCTAATCTCTTCTACCCCACTCTTTCCCTCTTATCCTTCCCCCTCCCCTCCTTAATCCCTCTGCATTTTTTAAATTCTCTCGCTCCTGAATTGCTTATACTTTGTTGACCTTTACTAAAGACTTCTTTGGCCTACAGAATAATTTCACTCTGGCTGGTTCCATCTCTGCATTTCAGTTATGATTTCAGTTTTGACTCCTACAGTCCTTGACAGAATAAGCATAAGAATTACCATACATTTATTTATTTATTTATTTTTAATTTTTATATACCGAAATTCTTGTAAGGACTACAAATCATTCCGGTTTACATAAAACGATAAACTGCCCCACAGAGAGAGGGGCTTTACATGAAACCGTAGAACAGATAGAACGATATAATTGGCTTTACATATAACCGTAGAACAGATGGAACAATATAACTGTATGTTAATTTAACATAGTAATAAATAAATATTATAGTTTAACAGTAATAAATAAATATAAATATTATAAATATTATAAATACAGTTTAACTATTTAACGTAGAAATGTTGACATATTAACGCTGCAAAATAGATACATTGTGCTAAATTTGGCAAGTTAGAGGCGACAGTCTTTCAAATGTAATGGCTGCACTAAAACAGGCTTTAACGCCCATAATGCTAAAGCTAATGATATGTAGATGATGGCAGCTCTCAATTGGCTGCGGAAAAGCAAGCAGGATGCCTTTTTCAATGCTGCCGCAATCTCTCCTTAGCATGACAGCACTCCCGACCCACTGATAGAGACCCACTTCTTTGGGCAATATCCCAGGGAGACTTCATCTCCCATATGAGAAAGGCCCCCTCATCTGTGGGTACCGCCTGATCAAGCCACACCCCCGGCTTTGTCCAAGCAAGCCCCTTAATGATTCCTCCTCTCTGATCCTTCCCCTCATTTGGTCAACTGGAAGAAAACTTCCCATCTACCTCCGGTTGGTTTCCCATGTGCATTCTGGATGACACTTTCCATAGCTTTGCACTTTCTCCCATGTGGTGCTCTGAAGCACAAAGCTTCCCAAGAGCATTATTAAGGAAGCAGAGGGCAAGCTGGCAGGAGGCAAGTATGAAGCTCCCCTCCTCCTGACTGGGGGTGGGGGGGGGAGGGGGCAGGAATCATTGGGCCTTGAGATGGAGGAGTGCGGCTTTCAAAGGGAGGTGTCTAAGGAGGGAGGGGGCTACACATCAGAGTGGGGGAGGAGAGAGAGCTGAAGCACTTTATATGCCCAGAGAGGGGGGAAAGCTATTTATGTGGAAGGCGGAAGGAGATTGACTGGAGAGAGAGTGTAACTGCAGGGGTTGGGAGAGGACCTCACCGCCTCGCCTTTGCATTTTCACCATTTCCCCACCTTTCCTTCTCTGTCAAATAGTAATAATGCACGGGGAAGTTCCAGCGTAATCCTCCTTCCCCTAGGAGTTAGATGTCCTGTGGTAAACCCCCCTTGGGAAATTTTGCTCCTAGCACTCCACTTTTGTAAGCAGGGTGTGAATGGCTGAGCAGTTCCTTATCCTCCCATCTACCATGTTAAAACTGTACTATAGCCACACTAATATGATGGCGTTTTGCTCATCCTAAATTCTCAGTGTGTGATGCAACCTTTATTGCCAGTGCTAAAATCCATTAATGTGCACGGTAAAGGTCAGCACAATTTAGTGCAGCAACCCATTAGTGTAATTCCCTCCACTCCTTTTCAAGATATCATTGAGGCAAAATGTACATCATACAATGGGCTTTATTCAATAACCATTATTTTCACAGTTACAGAATAGGGAAAATGCTTTCTGAATGAGACTCATGCATAGTGAAATGAGGTGGATAATGCCTTGAACCATTTAGAACTGTGTTTACGTCTTGAGCTCATATCTCAAAAGGCAGAGAGAGCTTAGAGGTATTACAGAAAGACAATCAGAATGGGGTGGGAAATGCACCAAATGTCATATGAGTTGAGGCAGAAGGGGCCTAAATATCTATACCCGAGAAGAGAGAGAGAGGGAGGAAATGGTATTAATGGGTCACAAGAGTCAAGCCTTTTTCAACAAAAGGTAAATTGTAGAACTAGGGGTCATAATGTGAAGCTGTAAGGGGGAAGACTTGGGAGCCATGCCAGGAAACAATGTTTTCATGGAAAGGGTGATAAATATTTGGAATGCCCTTCCATAGGAGACAAAAACAGCTCCAGAATTAAAAAATGCATAAGATAAGCACAGTGGGGGCAATATTCAGCTGCTGAGCGGCTCGGCTAGTTAGCCGATAAACCTATCCAGCTAATTAGCAGGGTATAGCAGCTATCCTAAACTGAACCGTAGATGTTTATCCAGCTAACTTTAGGACAGGTCAGTGGCACGACTAGAGCTAGCTGCATAAGTTATCTGGCTAACTCCGCTTCTCCCTGGAATGTCTTCTGCCTACCTCCAGAATGCCCCCGACTTATCCAGCTAGAATTTATCTGGCTATGTCTTTAAATTTGCTGGTTTAGCCATTTAGATGGATAACTTTTCCATTTCCATCTAAAATGGCTTTTGAATATCGTCCTCAGAGTAACTAGTGGCAAGAAGATGAACATGTAGTACTGCACGGAATGGCAGTTACAACCCATAACATCAGTGGTGCATCAGAAAAAGCATGGGGGAAATTGCACGGGGTGGCAGTTGCTTGGAACGGTGTGATTGTATCAGTGGCAGTTACAACCCTAAAGAGCAATATAGGATTGCATCGGGACTCTAGGAAAGCCTGGGGGTAACCTGCATGGAGCGACAATTATAAACTTGAACAGCAGCAGTAAGATTGCATGGGAGTAACCAGCATGAAGCAACAATCACAACTCTGTACAGCAGTGGTACAAATGCATCAGGACTCCAAAAAAAGCATGGGGTGGCCAACAGTGATGGACTTTGGGCATGTTTGTGATAAATATGAGAGGAGGGTTGAGAGATTTGGAGAGAGTTGGTGTTCAGCTTCATTTGGGATTTGTATGTACACATCTACCAAATGAGGATGAATCTCAACTTGACAGTCTGGATGGGCCATTTTGGTTTTTATCCGCTGTCGTTCACTATGTTACTAGTCGTCTAAAATAAGGCAAACAAAGGAAGTTTTCTTGACTTTTCTGAGATACGTAACCTATTGCAACAGCATTTGTTTAAGCACAGGATCAGATTTTTTTTTTAACTTGTTAAACTTTGTACATATTTTCATATCAAAAATTGTCCTAAATCCTGCATTTAGATTAGTCAAGGCCTATGTCACTGAAATGACAATATGGTAGGCAAGGCTGAATTTAGGATTTGGGCACTCATAGACAGGATTGGATAGTGGGGAGTGTGAGACCCTGGAGAGCAGTTAGTGGGTAAACTCTCTCAACCCCTATTCCCCTCCAGGGTCCCAGAGTGCCAAGGTAATGCCTTTTTGAAGCAGACAACTGGAGCAGGCTCCTCTTTGGCACAGTTGCACTCCTCTTTGATCTGGGTATTTGGCACC
The DNA here is from genome assembly GCF_901001135.1 of Rhinatrema bivittatum. Taxonomy (NCBI): domain Eukaryota; kingdom Metazoa; phylum Chordata; class Amphibia; order Gymnophiona; family Rhinatrematidae; genus Rhinatrema; species Rhinatrema bivittatum. Next base: position 746,685,360 of record NC_042615.1, on the reverse strand, counting down.
TTCAAAATCTGGTGCCCCAGGCAATTGCCTTAGATACCTATGCCTAAATCCAGGCCTGAGGGAAGGTGAAAAGGTTAGGCCTGAGGACGCTTTCAGTTTCGATCAGACAGGCTCTGAACAATAGAGAATCAATGCTGCACTGAAGAAATCCAAGAAGATGTAGAAGAAACCTTTGAGAACAAAGTTCCTTAAATAATCTTTTCTGTGGAAAAAGTCACTGCCCACATTTAGAGTGCCCTGATAATCAACCCTGTCCAGCTGCATTAACTTCCTTTTTTATAGTTCTTATATGTAATAACACAAATTGTGATCAGTAGAAGATGAGGGAGGGGGAGGACTCCGAATAGAGGAACGGGGAGAGGAAGGGGGATGGGGGGAAATGTTCCAAGCTATTTCTGCAGGTAAATTTGCATTTTTGCTTTTTGAAAATTATCCCTTGCCCTGCCTCCCATATTCCCCACATCAGTCTCGCTCTCCCTCTTCCCAGTGACCTTCCCCACTGTCTTCTGGTCCTCTCTAGCTCCTCTTCCTTGCATTCCTCCTTCATCCTGGGTCCTTTGACTTCTTCTGCTTCCCCTGTCCTCTCTCTCATTCTGCCTTCCATCCCAAATTTGGTCTTTTCCTCTTCTGGTCCCCAGAACTCTCATATTCTTCACCCCCGGAAAGCTCTCCCCACATCCTCCTTATTTCTGGAAAGCTCTCAACCCCTCCCCACCAGTCCCTAGCAATGTCTCCCTCCCATAGCAGATCTCTAGTGCAGTCTGGCCTCCCCTTCCCCTGATCCTCTCTGCTCTGCGGCCATACCACCCCCCCATATCAGGGACCCTATCTCCTTTGCCCTGGCCCCTGCCCAAATCACCAGACCTCTGGGTCTTATTCTCCCCATTTCTGGCTTCCTCAGGCTTTTGCCCTCCATATCTCCTTCTCCAAGCACCTCTCCCCCATCCTGGATCTTCTCTCGCGCCCTCCTGTTCTATTTCTCATTTTGTTCCCACCCCAAGTTTATTCTTTTCTCCTCCTAAGCCCTCATGTCACATCCCCATACCCTGCCTCTTCTCCTCCATCTTCTCTCTGACTCCCTCTGCCTCCTGATCCCTATTGTAACTGGCTTAGCTCTTCTGATCCTCCTCCAAAGCTGGCAAGAGGAGCAGCACTTCACACAGTGTCAGATTACTTCCTGTGCTGGGCCGGTCTCATGGTATGAGCCGCACCGAAGCTTGCAATCCTCATGGCTCGAACCTCGAGAACGGTCCAACTTGTCATGCGAAGCAGATGCTGTACTAAGCACTTATTCTCCTGCTTGCCGAGGAGAAATGGGCATCGCAGAGATCCTGGGGCAGAGGGGAGGTGCAGGGAGGACACTAAACGGCCGAATTTTAAAACACCCATGCACACAAATAGCGTCACTTACATGCACAATTGCTGGGCCCTGAAAAGGGGGCGGGCCGGGGGACGGGGTCTGTGCGGGGAGAGGCGGGATGGGGCGGGGCGGAGGCTGGCCAGGACAGCAGCCATTAGCCACTGTCCCGGGGAAGCTCGCACCAGCAGTCGGCCAGCGCGCGGAAAATATTTCTGCTCCACGGGAGTCGTAAGCAGTAAAACAAAAAAAAAGATTAAGTTTCTGGGATGGGTTAAGGGGGTAGGAAGGAGGGGGAAGAGGAAGGGGGTTTAGGTGGGGGGTAGGGAAGTTCCCTCCCAGTCCATTTCTTAATTGGAGCAGACTGGGAGGGAACAGGGAAAGCCCGATTTCCTTCACAGTAAGCACCTACCTAAAGTCTCCTATGATAACTGATTGACCTAAGAAATTCAGAACACCAGTCATTTGAGCATTTAACATGGAAAAAAGAAAAAGAGAAAATTGTGCTACCACAGCTGTGGAAAAAGTGGCCACTGCCGCTATTCCAATATGCAAATAGATGTGGCAGTGGTGATTAATGAACTGTTTGCTCATTCCTTCCTCTGTACTAAGGTGCAGTAACAGGCATAGTAGTTCCCAAGGAGTAAAATGAAAATACTTCCACCTGGGAGGATGGCTTTATGAGGGCGCTAGAAAGCCCAGAAGGGAAGCGTTTGGTCCGCGTGTTGGCTAAATTTGGAACTGGAACGGAAGTGGCAGCAGCACATGGAGGAAGGAGACAGACAGGCAGACAGTGGGATAGAAAGATGGAAAGGAAGAAAAAGAACTGAAAGTGTGTGTGTGGGGAGGGGGAGTGAGAGCCTGAGGAAACAGGAAAAGTGAGAGTGCAAGGAAAAAGAAAATGTGAGAGTGGGAGGAACCTTCAAAGCCTCTGAGGAAGGCTCATTTTTAGCTCAAGTTCAGCATTGTGTGCTGCAACGTGCTTACTGCAGACACGATAAGCTTGCGTGCTGAAAAAATTCCAGCCCTATATTATTCTGCATATCATGACCTTCGTACCTAGTATGCTATTGCCCAATTAGCACACACAGAGCCTTCCAAAGCTACCGGAGGTTAGTGCATAGGTCCCTTTATGCTTTTTTTTTTTTCTAGCTATGACTAATCAACCAGATACTTTTTACTTTTTAAATCCTGTTAATACAGCAAATGACCCCATCTGAAGTGACTACTTTTCAATGTTAACTGGAGAGGAGATAGGTTTCCACTTGCAGTTTTACAGTTGCTACATTCAGCAATGGACACTGCTTTGCCTATTTCACTGGAATGGGATTTTTCCCTTTTGAGTATATTATGTGACAGAATGATTGGAATTAAATAACATTTTATTTAATCTACTTCAAAGACAGATCTACCTAAAATATCTGACTTCTTTTTTTGTGTTTGATGCAACATTATGAAGATTACAATGCATTTGTCTGCTCACTTTTAACAACATGATTTGAAAGAATCAGGTGAGAAAAGCAGAATTACAAAAGGCTTTTGCTGTAGGCTCTAAAACAAGAGCAACTCTGTTCTGATCTGAGAAAGGAGATTCTGCGATGACATTCGGATGGCAAACGACATGGTTCCTGCTTTTCAGTTTTGGTTGCTCTGAGGCACCCATGTCAAATCTGTGCTCTCCCTTCTTCTCCAAATCATACCCTGGAGCCCTAAAGGAGGAATTTCCATTACTCTTCCTGTTTATTCCCCCTGCTAAATATTCAAAGGTGTAATTATGGGGCCTCCTATATTCAGCTGGAGCTGGTGCACTTGATCTAACAGGCAGGAACGGTGAAGCGAGCAAAGCCTTTCCACTGCAGAATGACAGCGGTGAACAGAAAGAAAAGTTCCGCGGATCGGCTGCATGGCTCTGGGAGGGAGTTTTCCCGGAGAAGTCCTACTGATGATTTCCCCCTTCAGATCTCGCTTGAAACCCTCCCACTCCCCCATTAACGCCGTATAGTAAAGCCTTGGTGCTTACCATTGTTTAGGCTGCTAGGTTTCAGCAAGGAAGAAAAGATGCATGTCCTGCAATGTCAGGATATTATTCGCAAATGGTCTTTACTGTGCAGTGCCCACTTCCTTTTTTTTTTTTTTTTTCTTTGTAAAGTCTGTGGTTTGTCCGGGCAGCTCGGTAAAACATCTCAGCAAAAACCGCTCCTTGCTTTGCATGCTTATCAAACGGCATAGTGTTGCTTGGCAGGGCAAGGGTTTTTTTTTTTATCATCATTAATCATAATAGTGCTGCTTGTAGAAAAGTGTAATTGTCAGCTACTTATAGTGAATACACAGCAGGTTCAATTTGTCACTTGCAGCTCCAGATATTAGTTTTTTTTTTAAATTTCTTTCAAAGGGACACCATTAAGAATACAAAGGAACAGAAATTTGCATAAAAGGATTTTAATGCCCCTTTTTTGGTGACATTTGAAATTTTAGCAATGTCCTGACTTTATTATTATTTGAGGAAGGGAAAAGTAGCCTAGTGGTTAGAGCAGGGGGCTATGAACCAGGAGACCAGTTTGAGTCCTGCTGTCACTCCTGGTGACCTTGGGCAAGTCACTTTACCCTCCATTGCCTCAGGCACAAACTTAGTTTGTAAGCTCTCAGGGGATAGGGAAATACCTACAGTCCCTGAATGTAATCCACTTTGAAGTGCTGTGAAAAATGGATTACATCTTAGAAAATGGTGTGGGCCATGCATTGCTCCTTCCATGTGACAGGGGCCAACCAATGGCACAGGGTCCATTTTGTTTACTGGCAGCCGACGGCCCAAGAGCATGGGGTCGCTCCCAGGACCCCCCCTGCTGGACCATGAGGGACTTTAGGCAAGGAGGGTTGTAATTAACTAAAGTTGAAGGGGTGGGGGTTTCCATTTTTTTCAGAGAAAATTGCCTAGAAAAAAAAAAACCCAACCGGTTGGAAAAAATAGATTTCCACGGGTCACCCGATCCTAAGACCGACCCGGCAGATAAAAACGAAGCCCAACCCTATAAAAGTGTGCAAGGGATCAACCATGCGGGATCAACCAAGTCGGGGAAGACAACAGCATGCACAGTTTTACATTTTCAAAACTATGGGCAATATTTTTCCAGGAAAAAAACAACAACCCATGGAGAACACAGGCACCAATCCCTGCAAGTATTTTTATCCCTGGGTGGTTTTCAAACACAAAATATACTTGTACTTTTGAGACGTGGTGAAAGGCTGCAATCTACCAGCATAGCTTTGAAAATTCCTTTCCAGGGTCGGTGACACTGGCTGGTTTGGAGCAGTCTTGGTTAGCTTTGCATATCTTTGCTGTTTCATCACAGATAAAAATAACAACACATTTAAATTTATTTTCAACTATATATTTGGGGCCTGATTGAACAAAGTGTTTCCCCATAAAGCATAGAATGGGGGAAAAGCATAGGTGAATTTTAAAAGCCCGGTGAGTGCCAAAACCGGTAAATATGCGGCACAAGTCAGGCCGGCGTGTGCTAGAGCTGATTTTAAAAGCCTCCCGCGAACGTGCGTATCTCCCGCTGCACACAGAAATGAAAAGCTACCAAAAAAGGGGCGGGGAGTGGGCGTGGTCTGGATGGGGTATGGGAATTTCTGGATTTCTAAATGAAACCATGCTGTATAATTTTACTTCTGTTTTGGAGGCCGTGCAAGTTGTAAAACAAAAAAATCTAGACAGATTAGCCAGGTTTTAAGGATCGGGTCTAACAGGGGAGAAGGGAGGCTATTAAAGTTTGGGGGTTTGTAAGTCCTTTTCCTTACCTTGGTGAAACTGGGAACTAACTGGGAAGACTGGTAATGGTGTCAGTGTGCATGCTTTTTAAAATACCCCTACTTACCCGGCAGAAGTGGCATTTGGCGGGCAGGTGCATGTCCTCTTAAAATTACGCGCACGTGTGCATGCAGTCAGGCTATTTTATAACATTCATGTATCTACGCGTGATAAAATGGCTACGTCCCTGGGTGTGGGCCGACAAACGCATGCACATGTGCGCCTGAGTGCCGCTTTCAATGTTACAGTCCCTGTGAATCAGGGCCTAAATTTTAATAAATATCTGCAAACTAAGGCCTAGATTTATCAAAATGTGGTAAGTATTGCATGTGATAGCAAAAGGGGTGTGGTTTATGCAAATATTCAGTTTATTGCAGTTTGCACTAATTACCTATGAGATGAGCTAAGTTAGTGCAAAGTGTGACAACATCATCAGACTTTGTGATAGGTGCCAGACCTGTTGTAATTGCTGCATACAAACCACTGGGGGAGTGAGTGAGCCTGGCCATAATGTCATCGCCCTAGATAGGTATTTGTATCCCTATGGAAGGCCTACCTAGTAACTCAAGGTGAGGTTTAGGTATTAGTGTAGGGGGTTAGGGGCCACTTTGACATTCAAAGTGAGACGTACGAACAGAACAGTACTCTCTTGTGAAGATTTGATGACCTTCGGAGTGAGGAAACTCACTCCAAGATGAGATTTGGGCAATGTCATCTCAACCTAGCTTTGCTTGCTCTCTCTCTCTCACTCACTCACCACCCACTCACACATGTTAAGTCTGTGCAATAGCACTTCACAGACAGGCTAACCCAGCCCACCCCTAGCTCCTCCTATTTTCCAAATTTGCATCACACCATACGATATAGTGCTATCGCATGCATTAACGAGGCTTTTCGCATGCGATAAGCCCTTAACGCATACAAAAAAGCCTTAGCGCATTTTGATAAATGACCCCCTAAATTAGAATTCTTTCCAACGATAATTTTCTAAAAATAAATAAGTACAGGATCAGGTCCACCAGCAGCCTCCACCTTCCATTTTTTCTCAGTGGGGACAAGGAAGCGAGTTCAAAAAAGTTTCTGGATTGGTGACCCAACTTTTATAATCTCCTGTTTTTCATTCATTTCCCTTTATGGTACAAAATTACTGATTTGTTTCAGAAAGTGGAAAGCTGGCCCGCCCTACTGAGCAAGTTTGTGTCAAGCTGAAGTTTCTGGGGCGTACATTTGCATGGCTCGGTTGCTGTAGCATATGTTTGCAATTCCTTTTTTACAAACCAGGATGGATTCCTTTGCATCTGCTTTCCTGGCATTGCTTAAGCTTCCCAGGGAGCATCCGTGTTTGGAAGAGAGATAAAAAAAAATCCGATTTGTACAAACAAGTGGGCACTATTTTCAAACATGCTCAAGAGAAAAGCACTATGGTTTTCTGTGAATTATAACCATTTGGCACAAAAGTAGGGCACACAACGATGCAAGTCAGTTTGCTTGAAGGAGTTGGAGATATCTTCTGGCCCTCCCTCCCACCATCAGGAGGAGAGCAAGGCTTTTTCATCTGCATGCACCTCCTTCAATCACAAGTCCGGCAGGTCCTGCAGGGGTTCGGACTGAAGCCAGCAGAGGAGAAGACAGATTAGAAGGGCTGCTCTCCTCCTGCTGGTGGGAAATGGATGGTGCTGGGCAGGTAAGTGCAAAGGTTAGGGGGAGGATTGTGGGGGAGGGGGTTGGGTGGGGAAGGGAAGGCAGAGGAGGCTGTTGCTACCACAGAGCAGATAGGGCCATCCCAATTTTCAACCATGTCTTCAACTTATATTTGCAATTTTACTGGCAAGAATGTCTACAAATGAGGGCAGACCCACACAAGAAATTTGATCAAATTGAGGATCTGGTAAAGAAAAACTCGGTACACGGAGGAAAGCACCTTTATTCATACACAGGGTGAAGAGAAAAGTTAGTAAATCCATCACTGAGAGAAAAGCAGCCGGCAGAAGGCAGTCAATTGGTTGTGAATCGTGGACTTTACTAAGAAATGCTTGTTCATTTCTATTTTTTTATACTGTACGTTCTTCGTGAAGATGGAGTTTGTTTGTTTTTTTAAATCATTCCACAAAAACACCTGTCAAAATGAAGAAAGAGAAAATACAGCATGTTTTATACTTGATTTGGTTTACGATTACTACGATATCCTTCTCTACTTATTTGCCTGGAAAGTATTATTCTTTTCTAACAGTCTGCACCTGTCGCTAAACATTTTAAACACAGGGATCTCTCTCTCTTTCTGTTTTATATATATATATATATATATATATATATATATATCCACACAGAGACACACACATTAAACATGCACAACAAGAGCAATCTTAATTTTGTGAACCCATTTTACATTATTATTATTTATTTAATTTGATTGACCGCTAATTGATACAATGTCATCAAGTCGGTTTTACAGTATCAAGGTCTCTGCTCGCAACGGAGGCAGGTCAGGGCTGTGCTGCTCCTGAAGGAGGCCGATTCTGTAACCCTACTTAATGGAGAAGAGCGAGGTTATTTTGAAGCCTGGCAGAATAGGCAGGAGACTGTGATGCACTGGGAATTTCATACTGTGGCAGAGCTTCAGCCAGGAAGGCAAGGACACTCATATATGGTTGGCTCTGACGCCGCATTCTCTCTCTAAATAAGAACTGCTGACTCGGTGACTTCTTTGTGAAGGCCCTTGGACAGCCATGATGCCTGCCCTGCTGATCTCGTGCTCTTCCTTGCACATTCTGTTCTCCTGTCCCTGTTCCAAAGTCACAGAGCCTGGGGAGTTACACAGTCACACTTGCTTGTGCAGTGCAGCCTGTCTTCACTGTGGCATCAGCTTCCCTAGTCTGTCTACTAACTGCTGCTGAAGTAACAGAAACAGTGGGAAATGATTCTGGCCATGTGAACAGGGTTTGGTCCAATCTCAAATTCATCGTCACTTTCCAGATACAAAAATTGAGTCCTAATAAGTATCTAACTATAATAAAAAGAAAAGCTGCCCAGCACCTGCATAGCTGGTATGCAAATTGAGCTCTGCCTCCTCCGTACTCTCCAAATTCACCCCTCTCTCTCTCTCTGTATGGTAACTGAGTTCTGCCCCTTTCTCTTTGAATTGTCCAACCCACTCTCTACTATGCTTTAGCTCTGCCCCTCTCTCTGCCTGTACTCTTCAGCTCTGCCTTTCTCCCTCTCTCTCAGAATAGTCAATCCGCTCTCTACTATCACACAGTACACCCGAGCTGAATGTGCACTCTCTATTACCCCACATTTCAATTATGGACTTCTTACACTTCACAGTACTTCCTTGTCCTTGGACGGGCTTTTACTACTAGTTATATATAATGCTTTTACAATGTGTTTTGTGCAACTAACCTCTTTTTTCTTTGTTCGTGCAATAATATATGATTATTTCTAACAAGTGCTTTTTCTGATGCTTTCGCCTTCACACAATTTGCCTCCGTTTTGCGGCATAGGATTGTTACACTGGCGAGTCTGTGTTCGCTCTCCACCCTTACATGCAGACCAGTCTGACCAGCATCCCCATTTTCCATCAATAGCAGGATTTGTATCTGTCAGATTTAAATATTCCATCATTACTTCTGGATCCTTCAACACAGACCTTATAGGGTAAATTTTCAAAAAGGTATCCAACAGAAAAAGTATACACATATTTTTCAGCCTGCACAAACCAAACTGATCTTCAAGCACATAGTTTTGTGATTGAAGATCATGTTGTTAGGTGGATAATAAGTATGTATGTACCTTAAATTCATCTAAAAATACCGAGTGCATGCTCTAGTCAGATAGGATGCGGGACTCAAAAGACCTTGGTCTGACCCAGCATGGCAATTCTTATGTTCTTAAGTTCTGTACTTCCTCTCCCAGCTCACTCAGGGTGCAGTGCTTTTCAACATCAGTTTTGGGCCCACTCTTACCTTCTTCTCAGTTATATAGTGGCACCTGTACTGCTCTACCTGCTACTTCTGCTGAGGCATTAGCAGCAGCATTGAAAGCAGCAGTGTGCCAGGGAAACTGGGAATACATGCTCCTGTCCCTACAGTTCTCCTTCCCCAACTCCAGACACTTCCTGTCTAGACAGGAAGTATAATGTGAGAGTGACAATTGGTCATCCTGACAAGCAGTGCATGATTATCATATCTGCGGTGCACTGATGTGGACTGGGGAAAGAGAAACACATATGGAAGTTAAGATGATGAGAGAGTGACATGAAGAAAGGAACCTGAAAGAAGGAAAGAGAGGAACGTGAGGGGGCAAAATGAAATGAGAGGAAAGTTGAAGAAGAAGAAGAAGGAGGGGATGTAGACAATCTTGTGGGGGAAGAGGGGGAATGGATAAGACAGGAGCCTGAGGTGGGAAAAAAACATTAAGGGAGGGGGCAGGAGATGATCATGGTGGATAATGGAAGGGAGAAGAAAGGACCTTGAGGAGGGAAACAGAGGAATCTGGAGGAGTGGGTAGAAAAAGAAAGTTACAAGAAAGGGGGAAGAGAGAAGCTTTGGGGTGGGGAGGGGGAGGAGAAGAACCTGGGAGGACAGGGCTGGAGACAAATATGGGGGAAATAAAGAACAGAAGTGCCAGGCCAGGGTCAGACCAAAGGACTGTTAAGCCCAGCATCCTATTTCTGATAGTGGCCAATCCCAAAAAGTAAATTCAATGTTTGTTGTTCACTCCCTGGAATAAGTGATGAGTTTCCCGGAGTTGCCAGATTAATAACTGTTTATGGACTTTTCCTCCTGGAACTTGAATGGAAGGACATGGTGGAAGAAGAGAGGAATCTGAAGCGGTGAACATGTGGCAACAGTTGAGGAGGTAAATTGGGGGATAGAGACAGGTATTGAGCTCAGAGAAACGTGAAGGGAAGAAGAGAGAAGAAAGAACGGGGAGTAAGAGTAGAGTAAGATAGGAAAGATAATATAATTCTCCTGCATGGCTTGTGTTTTCTCTCATTCTGTTGATCTGCATTGTTGCTTTCATTTTCTTCTCTATTTGTCTTTTTTTTCTCTCCTTCTTTTGAGCACTAGGCTAATGCAGGAAGGCCAGAGGTTGTGAATGAAAGAGGTGCTCCCCTCTGTGGCACTCTCTCTATTTGTGCTTATTTCTCAGACAAGCATGTGAAAAAAAAAAAGGAATAGGTAAGATAGCTTCGTCTGAATATACTGTGTAGCTTTTTGGTACAGGTTTGTTTGTTTTTTTAATATATGGTTAATCAATGAGCTCAAGCTAGTATAAAATATGGCTAATGACCTAAAAATAAATGTACTTACTTTGGAAGAGCTCTGACTTAAGAATTTGGCAGGCAATGCCTTCATAATGTTGGGTGCATTTACACAAGCACTCTCCATCCAGCAGCAGCACCGTGCCGCCGTTCTGACAAGGCTGGCACTTGCATGAACTGAATTCGGCCAGGTAATCCTCAATTGCTCTTTCCAAAAGCTGCTTCTTTTCATATGCATCTTTCATCTTGATGGGTATGAGAGTGTATATTGGAGATAGCTGTGAATAAAACAGCCTCCTTTTATTATTTAATTCAGTCAAACTTTTTTATTTATTTATTTGTGTGTTTTTATATACAGAAGTTTGGTACAAGCCTTCATTCCGGTTTACAAATATAACAACTTCTTACATTAAAGGTCATAACAATTGATATAATATGTTAACAGATACACTTTAACATTTATCTTTACTAACGGTAGCATGGTAACATTTAACTTTACTAATGGTAACATGTTAACATTTGTCCTTCCAGGCTTATCCAAGGCAAGTTAGAGTAAAATATAACACACCATGCCAATAGTTGCAGCAGATTCATACAAAGCATCATCAAAATAATCAATAATAAAGCATAAATAACTTCAGTCAAACATAATTAAAAGCAAAAAATCCCAATGTTAACTAATACTTAAAATATAAATAAAAATGTAATGATTATTAAAATTAACAATTAGATGCCAAATCTGAACAAATAATACATTTGACAGCTATTTCCCAGAAAATAAATCAGAGAGAACAACCAACTCAGTCAGATACCTACACTATGATAAGCTCAAAGTACAAAATTATGAATCAGTTGTCATATGCTTTAGTAAAAAGCCACATGGCAGCAAATGTATTAAATACTAAATACAGTTTATCAGACAAGCCTGGATGGAAGTTGGTTCCATAAAAAAGGGGCCAGTGCAACAAAAGGATCAAGTTAAGTGATCAGGTAGGGTTATGAAGAATTGGATTGGGCTTCTTTGACTTAAGAGGACTTGTGCAGTATTTAAATGGCAGAGTTATGCTTTAGCTACTGGCTGTAGAAGTTTCTTCCCCACAATTTGATTGGTTCAACAAGTATAATTCATTATGATAGATTTAGGTCACATGAGGTTTATATATAAGGGATTGATGTCATTTAATGCTTACCTAGTGCTTTTGCTTTATAATTTTGGAGAGGACAGGCTTACCATAGGAGACAGCCTCTTGCATTGGTATATTCAAGGAGATTTTTCTTCTGACACTTTAAAAAGATAAGTAACATTCACTGATGAAGGACTTAGGGGTTTATTTTCCAAATCGCGTTATGGCCTTTTCACACACGTTAAGGCTTATTCGTATGCGAAAAACGCCTTAACGCATGCGAAAAGCACCATAACGCATGGTGCGATGCTAATTTGAAAAAGGGGGAGGACTTAGGCACAGGATGTCTGTCAAAGTGGGCTGGCTTCACAGTTTGCAAAGCCATATCACACAGTTTTAATGCCGGAAATAACGACACCTTTTTCATTGGCGTTAAGCTGTGTGATATGGCTATATCGCACTTTGCAATCTTTTCGCAAATAGCCTTTTGGGTATTTTAGGCTGAGAGACAGAAAGAGAGAGAGAGAGAGAGAGAGAGAGAGAGAGAGACTAGCTATAAAGCCCTTCTAGTAATTAGGTATTTATACCTCCATAGAAGGCCCACCCATTAGTGTAGGTGGTAGAGGGCACTTTCACATGCAGAGTGAGACGTACGCAATACACTCTTGTGAAGATTTGATGTCCTTTGGAGTGAGGAAACTCACACAAAGATGAGATTTGTACAATGTTTTCTCAACCTAGTTTGATGTTACCCAGGTTGAGAGTCCATCAAGCTAGGTTGAGAGAACATAGCACAAATCTCATCTTTGTGTGAATTTCCTCACCCTGAAGGACATCACACCTTCACAAGAGTGTACTGTTCTGTTCGCCATCTCACTCTGGATGTCAAAGTGGCCCCTAACCCCTACACTACTACCTAAACCTCACCTTGAGTTACTGGGTGGGCCTCCTATAGAGGTATAAATACCTAGCTACTAGAAGGGCCTTATAGCTGGTCAGTCTCTCTCCCTCCCTCTCCCTCTCTTTCTCTCATTGGGATAGGCTATTACCATAAAACACACCTCTTCCTATTCCATGTGATAGTTTGATTAATCTAGCCCTTAGTTTGAATGATGTTGGAGAATGGTTTAATTTGAGAGTGTATTTTGCACCGATTTAAATGTGTCAAGCTTTGCAGCACTGGGATATAACATATTGCTTTGGAAAATAAATCAAGTTTTTAGAAAATTTACAGAGACTTTAAAAAAAATTAGGATGGAAGGAGGTTGATTAGTTTATGACTATAAAGACATCATATAACTGTTGACCTTGGTTGGCGACAGCATTAAAAATTATATGAAACTAGCAACTCTTCCTTTAACAATTTTTTTGAATTATAATTTTTTTTGAATTATATTTTTTTAAATTACATGTCTCTAGTTATATTGGTCCATTTCTGACTTTGTAACTGGCCGTATGGAGCCATGTGTTGAAGTGACATCACTTCTGCATCTCTCCCCATAGAGCCAGCACCATTTTGAAATCTGATATACAATGGGCAGGGGAGAACAACATCGCTCCTGCCCTTTTCATTGTAGGAAGCCCATGGAGGCCTATTTTGGTTTCTTTTTTGTTCTGGGCTTTTGTTTTTAATTTTTTTTTAATTCAGAAAATGAACTGAAAAAAAATTACATGAACAGTATAATCAAAAATCCTGAAACGAAAACCAAACTGAATCAAATTTTGTTTTATTGTTGCACATCCCTGCTGGGTATTTGTCTTTGTCTGTTGTTCAGCTTTCTCACTTTGTTAGATGGGTATAGTAATCTTAGAAAGGTCTGTTGTAGATCAAGATGAGAATCTCTCTCAGAGAAGTTGGAACAAATACAGTTGTACCACACAGCTTGACTTTAGACTATAGACCAGGTAATTGGGTGAAGCTCTAGGCATATAAATATGCACGTTGGTCGGTGGGTTTCAGGTATAACGAGGTTCCTATGTGTTTCTTGTATTGTTGCACAGTAGTAATAAGCTATATTTATTAATCCCTCCTATGGGGCACTCAAAGCGATTTCCAAAAACATAAAGTACAAATACAACACAGAAATACATAATAAATAAATATTAACTCAAACACAAATAATAAATCAGAATTCATTAAAATAAAATGAACATTAGCATAAAGAAACAGAGCACCAGAGGTCACCAGTGGGAGCTTTGTACAGACTCACCAACTCCTGGCCTGAGAGGTTTTGGGGAGGGTCCTAGGTAGGTTGGAGGAGTAGGAGTTGGGGTGGTAATATGGCAGGAGGATGATGAGGTGGGAGTCATTTTTTACATTTCTTGTGTATGTGTGTATGGGAGGGAGCATTGGGTAGCTATGGCCTGTCATGATGTTTAATTCTTTTGGTGGGGGTCAGGATCAAGTGCCATGCCCACAATACAGTTTTTATTCTTTTGGGAGGGGGAGATGTAGTGGGAAAAGGTCCTGCTGGTAAGGTTTGTTCTTTTTTTTAGCTTAATTAACTATATACTTAATATAGGCAATGAATTCTAAGTTATCCATGTAAACACCTGCCCAGATAACTCCATCATAAAAAAACTTTGCCAGGCTACCAGCTAAGCTGAAGCCCTGCCCACTATGTGCGCCCACACTGTCTGTTTTTATCTGGCTAGGTTTTAGCCTGTTAATAACTTACCCGGATAAAACATAGCTGATCAGTGAGGGTGGGGGGAGGAAGGACATGAATTAGTGAATGGATGATGGAGGATATTGAGATGGAAAGAATCAAAAGTCAGGAAAGAGCCACAGAAAGAAAGATTGTGTGTGTGTGTGTGGGAGGGGGGATGGGGGGGGGGGGAGAGAGAGAGAAGATAAGAGAAGAGCCCAAGGAAAAGGGAACATGCGGCATATGACTGAGGGAAAGAACCAACGAGAAGGAGTGACTCGGCGAGGAGGAGATGGAGGGCTCATAAGGCATTGTAGGTGACAAACAAGCTGGATTATTGCTAAGGATGTTTGTTTTCAGTTTTTATTTTATTTTGCCTGGGGATTTCAATGTTAGAAAAATGACTGATATAACACACAGGAGAAAAAACAGTGCGAAAGTCATTTTTCCACCGATTTGTTTTTTGTTTTCACATTGAAAACAGGTCCCTAAATATTGGATAAGGGAGAATTTTAAGAAGGAGGGAGATGGTGAAGATGGAGGGATGAGAAAATAGAAAGATAGAAAGAAGAAGAAGAAGTAGTGAAGAGGGGATTGAAGCAAGAGAGAGAGAGAAGCAGAGAGAGAGAAAAAAAGATGACAATGGGATGAAAGAGAAAGTTTAATCAGAGACAAAACTGCTAGGCTTCTTTATTTCTGCAAGTTTGAGCCCGTCTGATGCCTCTGCAACCTTTCCTCCTCCCAAAACAATGAACTTACCTTCTGCTTTATTAGCACGGGGCCATCTGCCAAAGAGGAGGCCCACTGCACATAATCATTCACATCCACCACCTTATACTCCTTTGTCATTTTTTCCTTCAGTGTAGTTGCAAAAGCTATGGTCCCCCCATCGATAAATGAGATGATTTTGTCAATAAGTGCCGACTGTGGGTTTTCACCTGGGGAAAGATGGAGAAATGAGCTAAACTCTGAGACTGGTACCCCCTTCCCTCAATCTTTCATATTACTTAGAATCAATGAAGCAACTTAATCAAAGTTACATCACGCCAAACCAGATGTGACATTTTTGGGGAAAGGATATACAAATATTTTTCTACAAAGTGTACTTATTTATTTTAATTTTTATCCCAGTTTTTAACAATAGCGCAAAGTGGATTCCAAATAAAAGCCAATCTAAAAGAAAAAAAAGAACATTTAAAATCAATGTACATAATTTACAAAATTAGTTACTATAAATTCCATAAATTAATTTTAAATGCTCTTTTTTTCCCCTTTCCCCTTCAGAGGGAAGTTGGAACTTCTTTTCTGTAGAGGCAGGAGAGTAATTTGAGAACACCGTGCGTAAAGGCAAAGTCTGCATGGACCTGCTATGTACGTACTTTACCGGTAATTTTCAAAGCCACTGAATGCATATAACATCACTTTGAAAATACTGGAGTACAATCCCCCGTAGTATGCACACAAATTATGCACAGGAAGCAGCACCTGCTTCTAGGGGTACATAATTTCTGGGTGTAAACATACGTGCAGGCTTTTGAAAATCCAAAAGTCTACGTGCGAGTCCTATCCCCAGTTCTGCTCTCTGGAACATCTACCGAGAGTGTACATAAAAGTACACATGTAATTGGGTTACGTGAGCACATCAGGTTTTATGCTCATAAGAGGCTTTGAAAATTAACCCTTGATGATCCGCCATGAACTGGTAAGATGGCGGACTATAAATTTTGTGATAAATAAATAAATAAATGATCACACACCCACTCCCCCCCCCCAACAATCAATATCAGAGGTATTCTTATATAATATATTACCTATTATATGATCTTATATTATTTAACATCAATAGGTTTGTCTGGCTAACTTTTGAATGATCAAAAGATAATCGAAAGGGGAACCTTATGGTTCACTCACTGTGAAACTTCATATCATTATAATGCTAAATTATTATAACTTATAGGGTATTTTTGTTGTTTAATGCTAGTTAATAAACCTACACGCCAAGTGGAAATCCCTTTATTCAATATTTTAAGAAATGTTTGAAAAATGTTTTGTGACGGGTTGGAAAGGTCTCATGTTACCATGTAGGCAACTCTGCCTTATTCAAGCATATTATAATCATAGACTCACCAACCTCCTCCATTTTTTATATGTGCATATGTGTGAATTTGTGTTATTAAAATATATGTGAATATATGTGAATTTGTGTTATTAAAATTTCAATGATCTTCTTCCATATTCAAAATTATAGATGACATCCGGCAAATATCTCTTGTTCTGACAACAAAAAGGAGAGAAGGAACCTGCAGATTTTCAGTATCCAGAGGAGAGGAAGAAGTTGGGATGGGCCCCCTATAGGCCCATGAATATCTATCACAGATTTGGAGAAGAGGCGTAACAGGAGTATCATTCTGATACTGGAAGGGAG
Organism: Rhinatrema bivittatum; assembly: GCF_901001135.1. NCBI lineage: Eukaryota > Metazoa > Chordata > Amphibia > Gymnophiona > Rhinatrematidae > Rhinatrema > Rhinatrema bivittatum. The sequence goes on along the minus strand of NC_042615.1, from coordinate 746,668,729 downwards.
AAGAGGACTATACTTGGTGCTGTTCAGGTACTTTGAGGAATGGAAGGATTTCAGAGGAGAAAACTACATGGAGAGATAGGAGATAAATGACTAAAACGGATTTCACCTTTAATACTTCACCAAGACTGGGAAGGAAGTATAAAGCTTGCCCTATGCCAATATGATGGGAGAAACATCAGATTAAAGACTGAACCTTAAGCAAGACTGTGAGAAGTCACAAAAGTACACATGTAGCTTCCAGTATGCTTTCTGCTGCAAAGTGACGTTAGCGCTTATCAGTGCTGTAAACAAGAACGGTAAACTGGGACTTGAATGAATGCAATGCAAGGGCCTTGAACGTAATCTTTCCCCCAGCACAGGTAGCTCCTGAATATTATAACATGTTAGCATTAAGAGAAGTTTTACCACCTCTGCTACCACTATCCGGGTAAGACCAGCCCAGGGGTTACAATAAAAAATGGTAAGTAAATTGCAAAGTGAAGATGCCATTTTATTGGACTAGTTTAATGCAATTATTAGTCCAATAAAGCTGCAGCTTGTATCCTGATTTCTGTATCTGATGTTTTGAGATAGAAAGATATGGCCAGATTATTAAAAGTGGATTTTTTTTCCCCACATAGGCAAAAGAACAGGAGAAAGGTTTTAATAATGCAAGTCTATATCTAGGCCTCTTTACAGGTTTTTCCATGTTTCCTAAAAGGAAGATAAAATGAAATGGAAGTTTTTAAAGGGTGTAGTGAGGGGAGATAGAGGGATAGAAGGATAGGTCAGCTAGGAAATGAAGCTCCATGGTTACTCACCGGTTGTCCTAGAACCCAGATCATCACACTTAGGGTTGTTAACTTTAGCTTTAATATCCACAAATTCGTTTGTCAACTGTACATTAAGATTAAATCCCAGACACTCTGTTACTTCTCTTGATGTCATTTCTGTAAATATACAACAAATGTAGAAATTAAAAAAAAAAAAAAGTAATGGAATCATAATAATCTAAGGAAAGAAAATTCCATGGACCATCTGTATCCAGAGAGCATCTATTATGCAGCACTGTACTCAACCAGAGAGCTTTTAACCAGGAATAGATTAAACTATCTAAGTCAGGGGAAGGCAGCTCCAGTCCTAGAGTGCCACAACCAGGTCTGGTTCTCAGGACATCCACAATGAATATGCATGAGATACATTTGCATACAATAGAAACAATGTATGTAATTATATCTCATGCATAGTCACTGTGATTAGCCTGAAAACCAGACCTTTTTGTGGCATTGCAGGACTGGAACTGCCTACTCCTGATACAGATGCTGATCTTCGCTTAGACCTGTGTATTTGGATTTTTTTTAGAGGATTAAAATTACAGGCAGAACAGGGTGGTCACACACACAGGAGATGCCACTATGGTCCCGAAGCCCTATGCAATTGCACAATTGCTCCTGGTACTTCTCAAACAACAGGGGGCGGGGGGCGATTCGGAGCATTCTGTGCAGTCCATGAGTGTGCTAAATTTGTCACAATGTGTACTCACTCCTATGGAAATAAGAGTTTTGGAGAGGGGCTTATCTTTTGTGCCTTCTCCCCAATATGACCTCTATAATTTTGAGGATGTTCGTTTTGATTTGTCTGATTACTAAAATTAAGATGGTTCTTTCGGAATGCTAATCCCTTAACAGCAGATTCTTCAGTAGTAGAGTATCTAAGACTCCTATGGTTACTATAGATCCTTTAATTTTGGCCTTTGAACGATTAGTGTAATGTGATTTACAGAGCTTTGAAAATCAGGGTTTAACAATCTGTTATAAAATTTGACAATGCAGGAACGTAAGGCTGTGCATTTTTAATCTACGGACCAAAGTATTGTTATAAAACCAGCAGACAAGGGGAAATATACAGTTATTATGGACTGTGATTTCAATGTAAGTGAGGTTTGTAGTCAGTTATCTGATTCTACATATTATTTGAAGTTATCAGAGGATCAGAGTGTGATACTTATGGCAGAAATTTTGGAGGTTATCTCTGATGCCTTATTAACATTCATATATTACTAAAAAAGAGGCTAAGTTCTTGGTGGAACCAAATCCAGTGATTGCTACTTTTTACGTGTTACCAAAGATCCATAAATCTGTTATTCATCCACTGGGGCATCAGATTATTGCGGGCATAGATTCTATTTTAGAACCCTTACCCAGTTTTGTGGATACATTTTTGCCTCCTTTTGTTTCTCAAGTACGTTCCTATATCTGTGACTCTTCTCACTTTCGGGGTCGGCACATCCATTAGGAGGCAGAAAAGAGTAGCCATGTGGGGCCGCAAGTGGAGCCCATCCTGCTCACAGCCAAGAGGATCAATGATGTGGTATCAGGCCGTGAGCGGAGCCTATCCACTTTGTGGCCGGGAGGATCGGAGATTGGATGGGCCACGAGTGAAGCCCATCATACTTGCCAACGAGAGGAGAAGAGACTTGGTGAGTCGCTTATGGCAGAAGAAAAAGAAAGAGGCCTGGGAATGGCCAAAGACAGAAGAGATAGACTGGGGAGAACTGGGGGCAGTACCCATATGCCTGCAGAAAGAAGGAGAAACCAAGAGAGCCTGTGAGCCAGAGAGAGTTTGAAATGGGGTGTGTGTGTGTATGTGTGTGTGTATATGTGAGGGTGCCTCTATTTGTATATGTATGTGAGATAGAGAGACGGAGCCTGTGTGAGCGAGTGAGGGTTCTTATGTGTGTGTGTGTGAGAGAGAAAGGGAGCCTGTGTAAGGGTGTATATGTCAGAAAGAGATGGAGCCTGAGTAAAGATGTGTGTGTGTGTGTGTGTGTGTGTGTGTATGTATGTATGTGTGGCAACTGACAGAATGTCTGTATGAGGCAGTGTATGAGAAAGAGACAGAGGGAAGATATGTGTGTGAGAGAAAGAGGGAGTCTCTATGACAGAATGTGTATGTGAGTGAGAGAGAATGAACATGTATCAAGAGGCCGTCAATAAAGAGTGGGTGGCTCACCAGAATGACGGCTACTGCCTGGAGATAATACCCTTATTCAATAAACATACACATGGTTACTGTGACTCCAACATCACTCTAAGCTACAACAGCAAGAGGAAATGTGGAAAAAAGGATTCGCACTCACAAAGTGGGGAGTAGCTGGCTTGTTACGGCGGTTACTACCCCAAACCAAATAAGCCTGATACTTCACTTTCAATACATATCCAGCATAGCTCTCTGCTTCAACGGCAGGGGAGAAGAAAAACTGATACTTCACGCATAGCTCTCTGCTTCAACGGCAGGGGAGAAGAAAAACTGATACTTCACGCATATCCAGCATAGCTCTCTGCTTCAACGGCAGGGGAGAAGAAAAAAGGATTCGCACTCACAAAGCGGGGAGTAGCTGGCTTGTTACGGCGGTTACTACCCCAAACCAAATAAGCCTGATACTTCACTTTCAATGCATATCCTGCTTCAACCGCAGGGGAGAAGAAAAACTGATACTTCACGCATATCCAGCATAGCTCTCTACTTCAACGGCAGGGGAGAAGAAAAACTGATACTACACGCATATCCAGCATAGCTCCCTGCTTCAACGGCAGGGGAGAAGAAAAACAACCAATAAGGGCTGAATAACACAGTCTGGGTAAAACAAATAAACATGGGTGTAGCTTGCTTATTGCGGCGGTTACTACCCCTACTACCCCTAACTAATCAAGCTTGATATTTCACTTGGTTGCAGCTCCATCACTGCTCTCTACATTAATGGTGGGGGTGGAAGGGAAATAGAACCAAAGAGCTAAGAGAAACAGATAAGTATGAGAAAAAAATGTGAAGCTTGCTGGGCAGACTGGATGGGCCGTTTGGTCTTCTTCTGCCGTCATTTCTATGTTTCTATGTTTCTATGTTTCTATGTTTCTATGAGAAAGGGAGATCCTGTGTTTGTGTGAGAGAGAGAATGAATGTGTATAATTATGTGTGTATTTTTTTATTATTTTTTAAATTTTCTCTTTATTAAAGTTTTACAACATAAAGTAATAACATTCTGTTAAGGAAATTTGAGTGTGTAATTTAACCAACTTTCCATATTAAATGAATATATATTCTTATACAGGAAAAAATAATTTTTCATACAACACTTCCCATCATCATAGAGGAAATTAGGGAGGGGAGCGGAAAAGGGGGGAAAAAAAAGAGGAGAATTTTCTCATATATTTTTTAAGAAAATATATGAAGCCTGAATGTATCCCAACTTCATTCTCAAATAGATCCACCGCCACTCAAGCTGATAACAGGTTCATGCTTTCTAGCTATCAGGAAATCCCTAACATCAAAGAAAATATATGTATTGCACCCCAACTTCACTATACATTTGCATGGGTATTTTAATAAAAAACTTTCCCCTAAAGAAATAACTTCAGGTTTTAATTCTAGAAAAGCCTTACAGTGTAATTGGGTGGCTAGATCAGGGTAGGCTCTTACCAGACCCCCTAGAAATGGCTTATCCATACATTGAAAATAGGGACACATTACTATATTCGTCATATTTTTTTTTTAATTGTATTTTTATTGAATTTTTACATTCTAAGATACATAACACAGATGTTCAATTAGTTACAGAAGAACAAACTTTAAAATTATATAACTAGCATACCGTGTTGTCTTAATCATAGCAATCATAAGAAAAGAAAGAGATGGTTGAGGAAAAAATAAAGTTAAGGGAGCAGAATATGACATCAAAAATCAAATTCAAGTTTGTGTCAAGATTCACCCACTTTTACTACAATACCAGCTCAATGAAGGATTTTTAGGACTGGTTAACAAGATATGATCTTAACTGTTCTGGTTGATTGAAAACATGTCTCACTTCCTGATTAATAATAATACAACGACACGGATATCTTAATATAAATTTAGCCCCTTTTGTAAAACATCTCCTCTCATCAACAGAAATTTCTTTCTCCTGACTTGTGTTTCACGTGCTATATCCGGGAATATCCTTACATTTTGACCATAACATTTCACATTCTGATATCAAAAATACGTTCTCAATACATTATCTCTTTCTGATATAAAAGGAAATTGAACTATGAGAATGGCTCTTGATGTTATGGTAGTTTCAAAAGATTTTTCTAAAAATTCAGATTTCAAGTTGTCAGCTTGGTTATCTTGACCTTGATCTTGTTGGTTCTCTAATCCCAAATATTGAGGTATATAGTATATCCTAGATATGGCTGGTATAGTATCTTTTGTATACTTCAGGATATTAATCAGGTAACTTTTAAATAGATCGAACGGAGAGGTTTTAGGGAAATTTAATATCCTTAAATTACCATTTCTAATTTGATTTTCCAATACTTCTAACTTGTTCAAATGAGTTTTATCTGACTTAATTAGATTTACCTGTACCAGCTCTAATTCTTTTATTTTATTCTCAGCTGAACTAACTGAAAGATCTAATTTTTCTACTTTCGACTGTAAACAAACGTTCTTATTTAAGACATCATGAACCATAATAGTTAAATTATTAAGAGATTTCTGGCTGCATTGAAAACAACATCGTTCCAATTTCTTCAAGAGAGAAAGTCTTCGGTGTTATTAGAGGCATATCTATTAAAGATTTCACTTGATAAACTCCACTTCCTTCCTCCATTGGAGCCTTCCCGGTCACATCAAAATGAGAAGAGAACACACCATTTTGTTCCCTGAAGCCTTGGCAAGGGCTTTCCGAGGATATAACTCCTCTCTGGTCAGAAAATGGTGAAAAGTCTATTCTCAGTTTGGGATCCTCTGAGAGGGGTATTCTTTCCGGTAGGTGGCTCTGGTGTTGCTGGTGCTCCAGGGGTCAAAGATGTTTCAATGGTCTGAGGGGAGATCCCCTGCTCCTGGACCTTCCCCTCTGCGACCTCACTTACTGGAGTTATTGTGGGAACTTTTGCAAAACAGTCAGCGATAGTTGGCTGTTTATCTAACGCATTTGGTGTTGAGGACATATCTCGCAGCTTAGCCTTCCTCTTTGTGTGCAGCATTACAAAGAGAAAGGACTACAGCCACACTTAAAAGAGGCAAAACTTATATAAAGAAAAGAGAATATTACCGTTGACTTCTTGCTGGCTTGACACAGTTAAACCTTTTTATCTTCTTCCAACAATCTCATGGCAGCTGTTAGAAAAAGTACAGAATAACCTCTTGAACCCAATCGAATCCAAGCGAAGCCAAGCAAAGCTGCACGCCCCTTAGGTGCGCGTGGCTTTGGCAGTGTGCCAGCGGCTGCGGTGTGGTGCGCCGCAAGGACGCCGGTTTTATAGGCGTCTCCCTCGACTCCTCCCTCCGTCAGGACAGTAAAGGAAATTTGAATAGTAGTTAAAGTTCCGGGTTTGCGCTCAGGCAGAATCCGGCGTGATGGTATCAGCTGCAAATGGGGAGCCGCAAGGACGCCGGTTTTATAGGCGTCTCCCTCGACTCCTCCCTCCGACGTCAGGACAGTAAAGGAAATTTGAATAGTAGGTAAAGTTCCGGGTTTGCGCTCAGGCAGAATCCGGCGTGATGGTATCAGCTGCCATTCAAGTCATATTTTAAGCAAAATGTCACAAGTAGTGTTATAACTTCTTCTTGAGATTCTTCCAAATATTGGGCAAGGTTGGATAGGTTCTCCACAGGATGAATGATAGGTGGACTCTGCTTGTGAGCCAGGAAAATTGCCTTCTTAATCACAGGAAGTTTATCTGGGGGTATTTTTACTATATCCCCCAGATATTTTTTCAGGGTTATTTCAATCAGTTCTCCTTTGATCTTAAGAAAATTTAACATCCGCAAATTTAAATGACGAAATGAATTTTCCAGAAACTCCATTTTCCTACTTGAGGCCAAACGCTCACGTATGATTACCGCAGTTGTATTTTTTAAGGTTTTCACCTCCTCCTCCAACCTTTGAATAGCAGTACATTCTTCCACCAATATGTTTTGATGGTCTTGGGCAACTGTATCCAATTTCTGTGAAATGCCCTGCAATCGCTGGAACTGTTCCTGAAAAGTAGTGGCAAGGCCTACCTCCAAGTCCCATAGGGATTCTAGCGTTACAACTGCTGGTTTAATTATCACCACAGGGCTTTGACTCACCCCTCTGACTCCAGCCACTTGATCTTCTTTTCTCCCTGCCAACGGCAGTTCGTCTCCAACAACTCCTCTCCCCACCTCAGAGAAATTCAGAGAAATTCAGGTCAAAATCCACACACTCTCAAGACTAACACCGCTGGCTCCATCCAGCCGAGGTTGTCCGGTAGGTCCCCTCCTATTTCCCCGGCATCTGTGGTGCCTCTTGAGGAGGAAGCTATGAGCAGTTGATGTGGATCCAGAGGGCTTAAGGTTATTTCCCCCGGTGAGAACAGAGCTCCTTCTCTCTGTTCCACCAACGGGGAGCGACACCCTCACTTCTGCAACAAACTCCTGAATCGAGCGCTGATCGATTGGAGGGTCAGAGTTGGGTGGAAAAACTCTAACCCTACCTTTTTTTTTGTGCAGCATGATAAAGAAAATTTAGGTACATTTTTCAAACAGCACAGAGCAATCGAGAGAAGCTTCCATTCAGGCAGCCATATTGGATCCGCCCCAAGTATGTGTATATGAGAGAGAAAGGAGAAAGTTTGTGCACAACTCCTCCCATTCCCCACCCTGTCAACTAATGCACAACAAACTCAGGGCATCTGGAAATCAAACCTTCCCAGGTATGGTGAGTGGTTCATTTTATATCCTTGTTAGTTTTAATCTTCGAGTGTTAATATTTGATGTGTGCGCTGTTTTTCAATTTTTGTTTTGTAGTTGGAACATTTTTATTTTTTAATTTTTTTATGAGTTTTTAATTATTGGATGTCATTCTATTTGTCTGCTAGTTTGAAATATTCCTTTTACTATTATTGGATGTTTTATATTTCTTCATTTTATTGTTTGATATTTTATGAACAATGTCAGTGCTTCTATTTTCCCATTATTGTCCTACATCCAGAATCTAGTGACATGGATTCCAGTTCAGTTTTTGTAAGCACATTTTTAATTTTTTTCTTATGGTCTCTTTATTCTGTATATGGTGAGGTTTAGTCTGTGTTCTGCATGTATAGTCAAACTTGAGGTATTTTGTTAGCGTGTAGGGCTCTATAGCAGCTGGGCTTGTTCTGTTTTCTGCTAGAAGGTGTACTGGTGTTTTAGGGCCTAGTGTAATATTTACAGCATTGCATTTTCATAAGTAGGATTGTTACTATTTGAGTGCTGGTACTTAGTGCTGTTTTGGTATGGGAGATTTCCTATATTGTAATTGTAATTCACTTTACTCATGGCTTTGAGTACCAAGCCTACACCCAACAAGCATTACAATAGATCTAATACCATATAGGTTCCAAGTGAAATTTTTGCCTTTTAGCAGAGTTTTCTGGTTGACATACAATATATATATTATACTTACATACTTTAAATGTCCTTTTTCATGTAAAATCTATTATTATAAATATATAATTTTTAATTGTGTTTGGGCTGGGGGAGGGGAGGTCGGGACTGGGGCTGGGGGGGGGGGGGGTGTGGGTGTGGTACTAGGCAGAAGGCTCGCCTAGAGTGCCTAATATCCTTGCACCATCCCTGCTCACTTTATTGAGCTCCTGCAGAAACTGGGGAACTTCTACTGGCTACTCTAAATATTGAGTTCTTGTACTCAAATATCCTCCAAGCAGGTGCCATTAAAATAGTTTGACGCTTTGAATAAATACATTGAGTATTCATGGGTGCCGACTGTTTTTTAGCTTCATAGTCCCTTACTAGGAATTCTTTTTGGGTGAATTTTCTCAGCAGATCAAAGGGATAGTGATGTGGGCTACTATGGCCTCCGACATCGCATGTCTTTATGTTTAATTTTTTGAGTCTACTTTTTTGTATAACTCCTGTTATTGGTCTCAGGTCATCATATGGTTACGCTATATTGATGATCTTTTTTTTTGCTGTGACATGGTAATGAGGTTTCTTTTTTAAGCTTTTTTGAATATATGAACTTGTCTGACCCTAATTTACATTTTTCATATGTAGTCTATTCATTCTTGGTGGCTTTTTGGATATATAGATATCACGGTCAGAGAATGGTTTTGAAATTACTTTACATAGGAAGACAATGGACTCTAATTCTTTTCTGTGTTTTGATACTGTAGTTGTCATCCAGGGAACATGAAGAAGGATATACTAGTCAGCTGCATTGGGCATGCTCTTCTTTGGAAGAATTTGAACCTCAGGTAAAAATAATGCAAGCGACTTTCTTAGAGCAAGGGTATCAACATAATGTGGTTATGCGGGCATATAACGGCCCACTTTTGTGACTGAAAGTGGTTATTGAAAACAAAAATGGTGGTTGCTTCGGATCAGGTGGTTTGTGTTCTCCCGCCTAGTCCATTGACTCATTAACATGGTAAAAATTAGGGATGTGAATCGTGTCCTCGATCGTCTTAACGATCGATTTCGGCTGGGAGGGGGAGGGAATCGTATTGTTGCCGTTTGGGGGGGTAAAATATCGTGAAAAATCGTTAAAAATCGTGAAAAATCGAAAAATCGAAAAACCGGCACATTAAAACCCCCTAAAACCCACCCCCGACCCTTTAAATTAAATCCCCACCCTCCCGAACCCCCCCCCAAATAACTTAAATAACCTGCGGGTCCAGCGGCGGTCCGGAACGGCAGCGGTCCGGAACGGGCTCCTGCTCTGAATCTTGTCGTCTTCAGCCGGCGCCATTTTCCAAAATGGCGCCGAAAAATGGCGGCGGCCATAGACGAAAAAGATTGGACGGCAGGAGGTCCTTCCGGACCCCCACTGGACTTTTGGCAAGTCTCGTGGGGGTCAGGAGGCCCCCCACAAGCTGGCCAAAAGTTCCTGGAGGTCCAGCGGGGGTCAGGGAGCGATTTCCCGCCGCGAATCGTTTTCGTACGGAAAATGGCGCCGGCAGGAGATCGACTGCAGGAGGTCGTTCAGCGAGGCGCCGGAACCCTCGCTGAACGACCTCCTGCAGTCGATCTCCTGCCGGCGCCATTTTCCGTACGAAAACGATTCGCGGCGGGAAAGCGCTCCCTGACCCCCGCTGGACCTCCAGGAACTTTTGGCCAGCTTGTGGGGGGGCCTCCTGACCCCCACGAGACTTGCCAAAAGTCCAGCGGGGGTCCGGAAGGACCTCCTGCCGTCCAATCTTTTTCGTCTATGGCCGCCGCCATTTTTCGGCGCCATTTTGGAAAATGGCGCCGGCTGAAGACGACAAGATTCAGAGCAGGAGCCCGTTCCGGACCGCTGCCGTTCCGGACCGCCGCTGGACCCGCAGGTTATTTAAGTTATTTGGGGGGGGGTTCGGGAGGGTGGGGGATTTAATTTAAAGGGTCGGGGGTGGGTTTTAGGGGGTTTTAGTGTGCCGGCTCACGATTCTAACGATTTATAACGATAAATCGTTAGAATCTGTATTGTATTGTTTCCATAACGGTTTAAGACGATATTAAAATTATCGGACGATAATTTTAATCGTCCTAAAACGATTCGCATCCCTAGTAAAAATTATAAAATCACACTGGCCTTTACTACGTGAATTTGGGGTATTTTCAAAACACCCTCTTTTGACACAAACAGGCTAGGAACCTGAGGGAGGAATTGGTTTCATTTTTTTTTACCTCTTCCAGTTAATAGAGGTTATGAGGTGAGAGGTGATCCTTGCAGTGTTTGTGCACTTTCATTATTTGTGTCAGAATTTGTTCATCTGATTACCTCTCATAAGTATTTGTTGTGCTCTTTCACTACGTGTCAATCAAGAAATGTTATCTATCTGATTTTATGTCCACTTTGGCAAGAGCGGTTGTCCTTTAAAGAAGTGAATAATTGAACATTGCAGTAATTTGAATGATATTCGTTCTGAGGCTCCTCTTGTCCAGCATTAGCTTGCACTTGGACATTCTTCACAAGGATCTATGGTTCTTTGTTTTGCAACATCTGAATCCCTGTGAAAGGGATTTAAGTTGGTGTTTATTAAGATCTGAACAAATGTGGGTTTTCTATTTAGATTCTGTGGTACCTACCTAATGGATTTTTCTATAAAAAGTTTTTTTTATATTGATTATTTTATAATGGTGTTTCCTTCATTTTGGATTAGTTTTATCTGTTTGATTTGGATGTGGGCTTGGTGTTTTTTCCTCACAATGTTGAGGGTGATTTTTGATTGGTTAATTTAATTTTGTTTAAAGAGTATTGATTGGTTGGTTCTAAACCTTGTGAGGTTTAAATAGACATGAAGAAGGAGAAGTTGGTGTAACCCAACATCATTTTGTAATGCTTGATGAAGCAGAGAGAATGTTCTGCTTGCCCTCTTTCCAGCTCTAGTCTTGGTGACCTCATGACTCAGCAAATCCCGGCCTCACTCTACACTCTGGGCCTTGTCATTGAGTCTGCTCAGCTCATTGCTTGGCCCCTCATCTCTGTATTCCTTATGGCTTCCCATAGACTTCTGCCTTGTCGCTTTCTAATGCCTTCTCATCTTTGTATGCCTTGTGGCTCTCTGTAGCCTTCTGCTTCGTGGCTTCCTTAGCCTTTCTGTTTCCAAGTTTGCCTTGTGGCTTCTCTAAACCTTCCTGTCTCAAACCTTGCTCTCTGGCTCCCAAGCCTTCCTGTCGTAAGCCTTGCTCCCTAGCTCACAAGCCTACTGTCTCAAGCTTGCCAGTATTAGTAACCTCTGTTTTGTTCCAGGGTTCATCCATGACCTTGGTTCCTGCCTGAGCTCCAGACCCACCAGACATCAGTCTCCAGCCCTGGTCTGCTTCTTCAGTCCTGCCTGACTTCTGCTCCAGCCCTGCAGCCTGTATCCCCAGGCCTGTTCAGCTTCACCTGAGTTCATTCCTCGCCACTCCGGATTCCAGTCCAGCCTTAGATCTCCTCCCTTGTTCAAGTCCTGCTGGCCACCGGAACCCAAGGGCTCAATCTGCGAGGAAGGTGGCTGGAATAGGCTGAAGATCCCCTAATCTAGTCTGCCCCTGGAGTCCTGGACTGTTCCCATGGGGTTTCCCAGCCGAGCTGGGTCATCAACCCTAACATCATCTTCCAATTCAGTCATTCTCATTTCCATCATTAAAATTGTCATTGTCCTTTGGATTCATGACATTTCTGGGAGTTGTATACATATTTTTAAAAATTTTAAAACATATTGATTATGCTTCAAGCTCTTGTCTTCCTAGTTTATTTCCTTATCCCTGATGCTATTCATGATGTGAATAGCATCAGAAAGCAACCAGCAATTTAAATGGTTCAGCTGCTCCCTGGTTAAGCCTTGCTGCAAGTCAGAGTAAGAACTTAAGAACATAAGAATGTGCCATATTCAAGGGTCCAGCAAGCCCAGCATCCTGTTTCCAACAGTGGCCAATCCAGGCCATAAGAACCTGGCAAGTACCCAAAAACTAAGTATATTCCATGTTACCCTTGCTAGTAAAAGCAGTGGTTATTATCTAAGTCAACTTAATTAATAGCAGGTAATGGACTTCTCCTCCAAGTACTTATCCAATCCTTTTTTAAACACAGCTTATCCAATCCTTTTTTAAATACAGCTACACTTTGGGGTAGATTTTAAAAGAAGCGCGATCAGCCTACTTTTGCTTGCGCATCAGACTCAAGCAAAAGTACGCTGGATTTTAGTAGATACGCGCGGAGCCGCGCGTATCCACTAAAATCCTGGATCGGCGCGCGCAAGGCTATCGATTTTGTATAGCCTGCGCGCGCCGAGCCGCGCTGCCTCCCCCCGTTCCCTCCAAGGCCGCTCCGAAATCGGAGCGGCCTCGGAGGGAACTTTCCTTTGCCCTCCCCTCCCCTTACCCTCCCTTCCCCTACCTAACCCACCCACCCGGCCCTGTCTACACCCCCCCCTTACCTTTGTCGGGGGATTTACGCCTCCCGGAGGGAGACGTAAATCCCCGCGCGCCAGCGGGCCTGCTGCGCGCCGGGCCGCGACCTGGGGGCGGGTACGGAGGGCGCGGCCACGCCCCCGGGCCGTAGCCACGCCCCGTACCCGCCCCCAAAACGCTGCCGACACGCCCCCGCAACGCCGCGCGCTCCGGCCCCGCCCCCAACGCGCCCCCCTCCGAGAACCCCGGGACGTACGCGAGTCCCGGGGCTCTGCGCGCGCCGGGAGGCCTATGTAAAATAGGCTTCCCGGCGCGCAGGGCCCTGCTCGCGTAAATCCGCCCGGTTTTGGGCGGATTTACGCGAGCAGGGCTCTGAAAATCCGCCCCTAACTGCACTAACCACATCTTCTGGCAACAAATTCCAGAGTTTAATTGTGCGTTGAGTGAAAAAGAACTTTCTCCGATTAGTTTTAAACGTGCCACATGCTAACTTCATGGAGTGCCCCCTAGTCTTTCTTTTGTCCGAAAGAGTAAATAACTGATTCACCTCTTCTAGACCTCTCATGATTTTAAGCACCTCTATCATATCCCCCCTCAGCCGTCTCTTCTCCAAGCTGAAAAGTCCTAACCTCTTTAGGCTTTCCTCATAGGGGAGCTGTTCCATTCCCTTTATCATTTTGGTCGCCCTTCTCTGTACCTTCTCCATCGCAATTATATCTTTTTTGAGATGCGGCGACCAGAATTGTACATAGTATTCAAGGTGCGGTCTCACCATGGAGCGATACAGAGGCATTATGACATTTTCCGTTTTATTCACCATTCCCTTTCTAATAATTCCCAACATCCTGTTTGCTTTTTTGACTGCCGCAGCACACTGAACAGATGATTTCAATGTGTTATCCACTATGATGCCTAGATCTCTTTCTTGGGTAGTAGCACCTAATATGGAACCTAACATTGTGTAAATATAGCATGGGTTATTTTTCCCTATATGCATCACCTTGCACTTGTCCACATTAAATTTCATCTGCCATTTTGATGCCTAATTTTCCAGTCTCACAAGGTCCTCCTGCAATTTATCACAATCTGCTTGTGATTTAACTACTCTGAACAGTTTTATATCATCTGCAAATTTGATTACCTCACTTGTCGTATTTCTTTCCAGATCATTTATAAATATATTGAAAAGTAAGAGTAACAAAAAAAGGATTAAAGCAAAACACTGTTAAATCAATTTGATGAGCTTGATATCTAGAAAAAATGGGAGGGTAGTGGTGGTATGGAAAGCATGTATTTAGCTGCTTATTTGCAGTGTACACTCCCCTGAAATAGAGTTACTTTTCTCTGGAGTCCTTTTAGATAATTAAAATTGTTTCTTTTATAGATCAGTACTCTAATGAGTTATTGCAAAACTTGTACAGGATAGTTTTATAACTCCCCATATAGTGGCAAAATCTCCATGTACAATGTATACATAGACTTTATCCAGGGTTTTCAAAGCAAATATATGCACGCAAGCTTGCTTTGAAAATCCTTCCCTAATTGGCCAGGTAAGCAGGGAATTCTGCGCATATACCCACTCCAAGCGGAGCATCACGTGTGCTTGATTTTCAAAGCACCACTTAAGTGCTTAAAACAGTGCTTTATGTGCAGAAAGTGCTTTAAGAATCAGGCCCATGAAAATATATTAAAGATTACAGATGCTATTAAGCCATGCCACATGCCTTATGATATTGTATGAGCAGGCAATAATGTAGCTGTCGATATGGCATATTTGAAATGAATCATACCTTTTGCTTGCATGGCGATGCGATCCAACACATAAACGAGTTCATACTTTCCTCCTACACTTCCAGAGACAGTGTAATGTGTTCCATATGTTTCCAGAAAACCAAAGTATTCTCCCTTGTCATAATCAAGGGGAAGGTGTTTAATGTCGTCAATAAAAGTGCTTGTCAGCATGATATCCCGACTTCTCATATGAAATGTCCCTACCTGTATTTGTCCATTCACTTTCAAAAATGACTTGTTCTGCAGAGGTAAGAGGAGAATAACCTTCATAATTTCTTCAGAAGGAAAAGCAAGCAAGAGCAAAACTTGGTGGCCTATGTACAAAATAATTGTGTGCTATGCACTAAAACCCTAGCATGCATGGTAATGATAATCCCATCTCAGAAGACTTTAGTGGGTACGCACTAAAATTAGCATGTACTTGCATGCAAATTAAAAAAAATTCATATGCCACTTGGGCTGTCGTGGGCACATACTAAATATTGTTGTGCACTCTTCTCTACCTGCCATTTAGTGTGCACCTGCTATGCCTAATTTTTAACACTTGCCTCAGACCAGGCATTCATCTTTTCTCATGCATGCTATTGAGATGGCTCAGCAACAGAAGGGATTAGAGATGGAGGAAATGTGGCTGTCGCAACAGGAAGAGGTATGGGAGGCTGGAGAAGAGAGGGAAAGAGCCAGAGGAAGAAATGATAAGAGAAGAGGCTTTGACACACACATGAGTACTTCAAATATAAGCCTGTATATATTTACATGACATAAAATATGATTTTTTTCCCCTAACATTGTTGCATACCTCTAAGTGTGTCAGACACAATGCTGTCAAATAGAAGTAAAGGGCCATTTTATAAGTTCTTCGCTAATGCAATGACTGTGCACAAATGTTTGACTACATGTATTCTAGATCTTACAAGGTCTCAAATAGGACCCAGTGTCAGCAAGACAGGGACTGCAGCGGAGACAAGGCTGCAGCAGGTGAGGAGTAAGTCCCTCAAAGAAGCCATCAAGGGGAAACTCAGCCTCTTCCCACCAAACTTTGCATGTCCCTTCACCACCTTTCCACCTCCAACCTGGGGCCCACCTTTGATGGTTGCTCCTACATGGTGTGGATAGAATGAATGCAGTGGACAGGTCTTCATTCTTAAATACCAACTAATACTAAGTTTTAAAAAAAAATGCTTTTCAAGAACTATTGTTTTAAGTTGGCATTTTTCAAACTAACTTAACCTGATATGAGTTACTTGTTTATAGTTATTATCAGCTACATGGTTTGTCCGTATGAGTGTCTTTTAAAGGACCTATGACCACTCAGAGATGACTCCTTTAATTTCCCGCTGCAAACAGCATAAAAATTGCTGTTTTGTTTTAAATATTCTGGAGGCATAAACGGGGGGGGGGGGGGGGGGGGGGGGGGGGGTGTTAGCAAATATTCTGCTGATGCTCGTCTTACCTGTTGCCTTGAATACTCTTTGATACTGTGTAAACTTTCATTTTTAGATGAATGGAAACCCAAATTGGCAGTTACGTTAGGGACAGATCTTTCTTGTGAATTCGGTATGGTTTTAACGGACAGGTCAATCTCAAAATTTTCTGTATGTTTTTTGGCAATATCGATTATTAACTTCATAGAATCCTCATAAATCTCAGTTGTTAAAGATTTATCAACTCTGGTCTTGAAAAGAAAAGAAAAAACACAAGTTATAAGCATATCATTTATTTAAACAAAACAAAGAACAACAATAGCTTAATCGTACAGGCCTTGTACATTATTTACTGATAGAAAAGGACCGATTAATAGAGATGTGAATCGTGTGATCGATCGACTTAACGATCGATTTCGGCTGGGGGGGAGGAAATCGGATTGTCGCGGTTTTGTTTTTTTAAATATCGTGTAAATCGTAAATCGGGGGAGGGCGGGAAAACCGGCACACTAAAACATCCCTAAAACCCACCCCGACCCTTTAAAATAAATCCCCCACCCTCCCGAACCCCCCCAAAATGCCTTAAATTACCTGGGGTCCAGAGGGGGGGTCCCGGTGCGATCTTTTACTCTCGGGCCTCCGGTGCGTTGTAGAAATGGCGCCGGCGCTACCTTTGCCCTGTCATATGACAGGGCAAAGGTAGCGCAGGCACCATTTTGTTTTTTGTCCCCCGACGTCAGGAGCGTAGGAGATCACTCCCGGACCCCCACTGGACTCCCAGGGACTTTTGGCCAGCTTGGGGGGGCCTCCTGACCCCCACAAGACTTGCCAAAAGTCCAGCGGGGGTCCGGGAACGACCTCCTGCACTCGAATCGTGTTGCCGTACGGCCGGCGCCATTTTGCCGTACGGCAATATGGCCGGCGCCATTTTGCAAAATATGGCGCCGGCCATATGCTTTATACCTTCTGCTTTATTGTCCCTTTTTCCCTTGTTGGGGGGGGGGGGGGGGAGGGCAGCCTGCAAGGGGAATCAGCATCAACAGGGACACTTAGGTAAGGGATAGGCCACTAGGTCTGCTTGATTGTATATTATTCCTTTTTTGCCTGCTGAGCACTTAAACGGCTATATTCATTTGAATTTAGTTGGTTAAGGTTAATGTTATCTGGGAACGCAATCCTGGATGATTTTGAAACCTAACTGGTGATATTCAAACATAGGGGTACATTTATGCACAAAAAGCAGAGTTTATCACATGTAAAATACTCTTTATCGTGTGATAATCACTTATCATAGTGATATCATGCCCTTATACAGCCCTTATTGAAATTAGCTGCTTTGCATGCATTTGCATGCATAAACCTTACTAATGCATGCAAAGCAGCTAATGCATAGATAATCCTGTGCAAATAAAATAGCACAGCTTGCTTTAAAAAAGTAGCCACATAATTATTTTAAAGAAACTGAAGAGTTGTAGATAACTGAACTCAGGGGCTTCAGGATGCCCCTAGGATGCCCCTGGGATGCTTCTTAAAGGGCCCATGGCAGCCCTAAATCAGCCTCTTCCCAAAGTGGAAAAAAGCCCCATGGGTCTTGTGAGTCCCCTCGTCTCCTCTAGAGGTAACTTAAAAGAAAAAAATCACATATTGCAAGTTTAAATTTGCTTGGTGATGCACTGCCCCTACCTAACCCCCTCCCCTTTCTGAAAAAATCCCCCCAGGTTGCAACAACCCCCCATAGGTTCTACTCCTCAAAGGCATCCTACCCTCCAGCTCCCAACCACCCTGGGACTCCTCCAACATTAGTCTAGTTTCCCCCCACCCCCTTCATTTGAAGAAGTCACTGGTAGTCAAGTGGCCCAACCCATACCCTCAGACCTTCTCCATACCTTTAGAAGAAATCCCTGATATCTAGAGGAGCCTGGAATTCCCCCTATGCTCCAGGCTGGATGAATCCATCTTTCAAAATGGCGTTGACCAACTTTTGACGTATCACAAGATCATTTTTCTGGGTTTTTGAAAACTGACCTCAAAATGTTTTCTATCTTTGTTGACTGGGTCTTTTCATTTTTTTCTAATAATTTTCTGGTTTCAGTGTCTTTCTTTTCAGCGTCTCCTTTCCATTTTCCATTTCTTCTCTCTTCTCCTCTTTGCTTTATTTCCTCCCCTACATTTGTCTCAGATGTTATTTTCCTTTCCTCTAATTTCTCTGTTCATAGCTAGATTTCACCCTCTTTCATTTCTGGTGGCCCCAACAAACTGTCACATCATTCAAACTCTCCTATATCCATCTCTTTACCTCTCTTACCTTGCCATATCTTAATATTTTGTCTTACCCCTCCCCAATAAAATATTGTGGCGGTATCAACATGTTCTTATGTCTTGTGGAAAAGCTCATGAGACAAAAGAATGTGGTTGAGGCCTAGTTAAACTGCAATGGCAGCCTCCATTGCATGGGACCACCATCACCTTAAAGGGCCCTGTGGCCTAACATGGCTCTCCCTAGAAGTATAAAAAGTCACTGGGGGTCTTACTAGATGACCCCTATCCCATCCCAGGGCCGCAAAATAAAAGTGAAAAATTAGATGAAACATGGCACGTGACAACCCCCTCTGCCCAAACCCTCTTTATTGAGTCAAACCCCTCCCTCAAAAAAAAAAAAAAGAGCTCCCAACCCAGGCCCTATTTTCTTATAAATAATATGCCAGTAGCTGTCCCCCTCATCCCCTCACTCTTCAAAAATAATGATGATGGCTTAGTAGCCCTCCATCCCAGAACCCCCCCCCACACACACACACACCTTTACCTTTAAGAACATAAGAAATTGCCATGCTGGGTCAGACCAAGGGTCCATCAAGCCCAGCATCCAGTTTCCAACAGAGGCCAAACCAGGCCACAAGAACCTGGCAATTACCCTAACATTAAGAAGATCCCATGCTACTGATGCAAATAGCAGTGGCTATTCCCTAAGTAAACTTGATTAATAGCCATTAATGGACTTCTCCAAGAACTTATCCAATCCTTTTTTGAACCCAGCTACCCTAACTGCACTAACCACATCCTCTGGCAACAAATTCCAGAGCTTTATTGTGCGTTGAGTGAAAAATAATTTTCTCTGATTGGTCAGGGTTAGAGCCCAGGGGGGCCCTCTAGCCCTGGGTCAGGTTGGCACCATTTTCCAAAATGGCACCAACCATGTAACGGGGGCCAGGTTCTGGGACCAGACCAAGAGCCCTAACCGAAACCAACTGTTAAGATTTTTAAAAAATGGGGTGTGGGGAGGGGTCCAGGGGGGTCTGGGATGGGGAGCCACAAGGTCACCAAAGTTATTTTTTAAGAGTTGGAGGTGGGGGACCACTCCCGACATATTCTTGATATAAGAAGGAGGGTGGGTGGGGGCGTCATTGTTACATGCCACATTTCATCTAATTTTTCATTTTTATTTTGTGGGGCCGCCTTGAATGGTCTCCCTGGGGTGTAGGGTGCCTTCTAAGACCCTCTGTAACTTTTTTTTTTACCTCTGAAGGAGAGCCATGTTGGCCACCGGGCCCTTTAAGGTAATGGCAGCTCCATGCATATGGAGGCTGCCATCACACTTTCACTAGGCCTCAGATGCGTTCTTTTGTCTCATAGACTTTTTCCGTGAGATAAAAGAAGACAGTGATGCTATTGTGATATTTTGTCGAGGAAAATTATGGCTGGACTACACCCCTGCATTATTAGGCCCCCTCCCATGATAAAATATCATGGCTTAGTGAATCTAGACCTTAGCTGGATAAGTAGCCAAATATTCAAATAGTTGCCATTTAACTGGATAACTTGCGAGATATCTGGATAAATGGCTTTGAATATTGAGCTCCAAAATTTCATAGAATAAAACTAGCAATAATTCACAGTATTAAAAAAAAATACCAAACCTATAAATGCAGTAATTTAATATTACGTGCTCAATAGCCCCTTTTGCGCATAAGTGAACAAAATTGAGTCCTACATTCCAAATATAGCCAAAGGTCTAATACATTGGAAAGATAACAGGAAGTCCTCACATTTAAGATACAATATTTTCAGGAAGCAATTGTAAGTAGAAACCAGCTGTGTCATAAGAACAATGTTATAAATGGGAGATTAGTTCTAGCATCAGAACCCAATGCCCTATTTCCACCAAAATAACCCAGAATTTAGTAAGATTTATAGTAATATAGTAATATTTTTGCCTGAAGAGGAATATGCCGAGGCATGCCGAGAGGACATTGCACTGACACCTGAAAAAAGTACTCTGGTACTCTTTCAATTGATGTTACCTCACCAGTCCCCATGGTCATCAGAATGGGGCAGATTTTCAAAGGCTACGTGCGTAACCTGAGAAAATCTGCTCCTGCGTGCGCCAAGCCTATTTTGCATATGCTCGGTTGCACGCACAAGCCCGTATGCACGTATGTCCCGGGGCTTTCAAAAGTGGGTGGTCAGGGGGCATGTCTGGGGGTCAGGGGCGGTCCGGGGTCGTGACGGCGGTCCGGGGGTGTATCCCAAGCCCTCCTCTATTCTGGCCCTGCCGGCACGTGCAAGATACGCCTGCCTCTGGCAGGCATAAGAAATAAAATAAGGTAGGGGGGGATTTAGGTAGGGCTGGGGGGTGGGTTAGATAGGAGAAGGGAGGGGAAGGTGGGGGGGGGGCTGAAAAAAAGTTCCCTCTAAGGCCATTCCGATTTTGGAGTGGCCTTGGAGGGAACGGGGAAAGCCATCGGGGCTCCCCTCGGGCTCGGCGTATGCAAGGTGCACATGTGTGCACCCCCTTGCGCGCACCGACCCCGGATTTTATAACATGTGTGCGGCAGCGAGTGCATGTTATAAAATCGGGCGTAGATTTGTTTGCACCGGGTTGCGTGAACAAATCTACGCCCGCGCATAAGTTTTAAAATCTGCCCCTAGGTGAATGTGTGCTTGGTAGGAGACACTCAGAGGTCTGAAAATTGAAACAAATGTTAAAAGTTAGATAATGGGTGTCAGTTTAGAAGTGTTGTAACTCTGAATTATTTTAACTCGTAACACCTTAAATTGAGGATTTCCTGTACTTCCTTCCAAAGCTTAGGTTAGAGGGCCATCATGTCTGAGATTGTCTTCAGTACTTCCTAATTTTATTCTTAGGAGTTTACAGTCTCCCAATTTTGTGAAATATCTACTTAACACTCCAAACTCTTTGACAGAAGAACCTACGAGCTTACCTGATAAGCAAGAGTAGCTAAATTCCATGGCGTGCGGTAATATGTTCTTGTGTTGCCATCACGAACTCGGTTGCATAAACCATTAAAATATTCATTGTCGAAAGGGTTACTTCTTGTATCCATTCCCAAAATGTTTATACTACAGTTAAATAAACAAAATGTTAGTCCCCAAATGTATCTTAAGACTGCTATGAATCAAGGCACAATATACATTTCGTCAGTGGAAAGAACTGATGCAGCAGACTGCACAGATGGAGATGATCTGAAAAACAAAAAAGAGCTTTTGCAATTAAGAATGATCATTCTCTTTTCTCTGGGGATATTTTGATCTTTGGTCTTAGGTGCTGAAAGGTATATAAGGGACATGTTTAAGCTTCCTAGATCCTGTGGGTAGCGCTATGTTACACTGGGGATTAAACTCGAATGGTAATCAACAGTGACGGCCAGTTATGTGTGTGAATGAGGTATGAATGTGGTGAGTGTGTAGAAGTGTTTCTTTAAGGATAATATGAGTCAAGTTCATGCTGTCCTGAGGTTGATGCATCTGTGAAATGTTGCTCTGTTGTTATATGTCCTAACACAGGATGGTGTGTATTTTTGCAGACTCAAAGAAAATTTACAAAAAAAAAAAAAATGCATACAGGAGAATTTTGTAATTCAGATGCATTTTGAGAAAGCATTCAAAAATGTTCCCCATAAGAGACTTATCAGTAAATTAAAGAGAGAGAGTAGGACTGAATGGTCATTTCTCTCCATAGAGAAAAGTAAATAGTGGACTGCCAAAGGGATGTTTACTGGGACTAGGGTTTTTTATATTTATAAATCATCTAATCAAATTTGCAGATGACACAAATAAATTAAAATTTGTTAAATCACAAATGGACTGTGAGGAATTGCAGGAGGACCTAGCAAAACTGAGTGATTGGGCAACTACTTGGCAGATGAAATTTAATGTGGACAACTGCAAAGTAATACATATTGGGATGAATAATCCAAACTATTGTTTCACATGCCAAATGTCACCAAATAGGAAAAGGATCTTGGAATCATGATGGTCAATTATTTAAAATCCTCAGCCACTGTGCAACAGTGGGTAAAAATTAAAATAAAATATTAGGTATTATTGTAAAGGAATGGATAATAAGACAGAGGATATCATGATGCCTCTGTATTGATCCATGATGAGACCATGTCTTGAATATTATGTGAAGTTCTGGCCACCCCATCTCAGAATTAGAAATGATATAGAGAAGGGCTTCCAAAATGATCTATTTATTTATTTATAAAATTCTTATATACCGTCGTTTCAGACAGGCTATCACAACAGCTTCCAATCATAAAATGCATTAAAATACAGTTTAACCTCATGTAAAACACATCTAATAACTTATCAAAATAAAAGTCACAAATTAAAATAAAATAAGATAAAAACACCTCACTGAAATGGATTAAATTAATCAAATAAAACTAAATCATAATAAAATAAAATACATTCATGATATAAGATCAGTGCAAAGTGTCCTCATATTCATAGTTTTTTTTTTGTCTAGCACTCTCCATTGGTTAAAAAAAAAAAAAAAGGTAGCTGCATAGTATATAAAATAAAATAATTAAAACAGTTCTCAGTTACTCTCATTAAACCCAATTCTGAAAAGCCAAGTTTTCAAGTTCTTTTTAAAAGCCTGGAGCCTCAACTCCATAGGAAGCTCGTTCCATAGTTTAGGGCCAGCTCATTCCACAGTTTAGGGCCAGCCAAAGAAATACTTCTATCTCTAACCTGACTTAAATGTACCATGTTTACCGATGGGATTGCCAAGAGGCCTGTGTTAGCGGATCTAAAATTTCTCTGTGGTTTCCCTAAGAGGAAAAGTTAAACAGGTTAGGGCTCTTCAGCCTGGAGAAAAGGCAGATGAGAGGAGATATCATAGAGGTTTATAATATCTTGTGGGGTGGAACAGGTAAACAGGCCATGGATATACTATTTTTATTAACGTCACAGAGCGCCTCAGGGATGGAATATTGGTATGAACTGGTAGAGAAAATTGTGGTGATAATTATAAATGAGTGTATTGTGAATGATCATTTTGAAGAGGAAGTACTAAAAGCTTTTTGGAACAAATACGTTTTTAAGGATTTCTTAAATTGTTGCAATGATGGTATAAGTCTCAAGGAGTCTGGTAGAGAGTTCCAAAGGCAGGGGCCTGCTACAGAGAAAGCTCTTTTACGAGTAAATTCAAGTCTTGTTAGTTTGACAGTAGGTACATCTAAGAGATTTTTTGATAAAGATCGCAGTTGTCTAGCTGGTTTATAAATGTGTAGAGTCGTACAAAACCAAGTAGAAGAAATATTATGGATGAGAGTGTGAATAATTGTTAAAACTTTATATATGATTCTAAATTTTATCGGAAGCCAGTGAAGGGAAGCAAGTATAGGCGAGATATGATTTCTGCGAGATGAACCAACAAGAATTCTAGCTGCTGAGTTTTGCACTAATTGTAGTGGGTGTATTGAGGAGTCGGGCAAGCCAATGTAGAGGGCATTGCAGTCGACTAAACCTGAAAATATTAATGATTGCAATATTGTACAAAAATCTTGTGGAAATAACAGGGGACATAAATGCTTCAAAAGATGAAGTTTGTAAAAAGATTTTTTTAATGACCATAGAAATGTGTTTTGTCAAAGATAAATCAGAATTGATGATCACTCCTAGAATAGTAGTAACCAACAAGGTAATTAAACAGAGGGAAATTCTTTTTACACAACTCTCTGATATCGCATAACTGTATTACGTCACAGAGAGACCACATACATAGAAATATAATTTATCATTTATTAGAAATCACAAGGTATTCACCTATCTAGACATTTTAAAATCTAAACTCACACATTCAACCACCATTCACACACCAACATAAAAATCTATATTGTACACACCAACATAAAAATCTGTATAATGTTTCGGTTGTTTGTTGTAGTGATCAAAAGCTGGTTTGGGAAGGCATGTTTATCTGGAAATAACCTTGAGCTATACCGATGGTAGAATGAGAAGTGTGAAGATTTGTACCTTATGAGAGGTAAGCTTTGGGTTGATATAACGATTATTGATTTATGCTGATTGACTTTTGGAATATAAAAAATTTTCTTGTTTTTAGTTTTTTTAGTGGTGGAATAAGAACAAAAGTCTCAAGATATAAACATTGAGAGATAAATAACCGGCTTTATCAGATTAAGTCCCTGAGGAAGCCTGATTGGAAGGCGAAACAAGGAGATCCTTTGTTGGACACACAAGAAAAACACTAAGAAACATTTGAATAAATTGTATATGAATAACTTGAATGTAGTAAAAATGATGTATACTTGTTAATTGTAATTTAGGATTGATGAATATCGTCTGTGCAATATAGATTTTTATGTTGGTGTGTGAATGGTGGTTGAATGTGTGAGTTTAGATTTTAAAATGTCTAGATAGGTGAATACCTTGTGATTTCTAATAAATGATAAATTATATTTCTATGTATGTGGTCTCTCTGTGACGTAATACAGCACTCCTAGAATAGTGACATTATTTTGAATCGGAATAGAAGTACCATTAAATAATAGGTGGGAGGGAGGGCTGATTGTGGAACAGGATACAGATGTTAAGTAAAGTGGTTCAGTTTTAGCAGGGTTCAATTTTAATCTATTGTGGGAAAGCCAAGTACTAATAGTAGATAAATAAAGTGTGATAGTTGACAAAGTATCTGGCCATGAATTTTTATAGCCTATACCACTCGCAGAAACAAGGCTCAATTACAACAAATTCGTAATCTAGAACACCAATTACAATCCGCCAAACGTAAATATGAGAAGTTGCCGTCTGAGGTCACTAAATCTTCTTTACATGCCATTATGTATGAATTGAACTCCTTGCTGCACTAGAGGGCCCTGAAGTCTGCCTTTTATTTTAAGGCTAAATACTATCATTATGGTAATAAGTCAGGAAAGTTGCTCGCAAACATGACTAAAAATTGGGGAAGTAAAACCCACATAGCAACGATGCTTACCTCTCAGGGACCATTAGTCAATACAGATATAAAAATGGGAGAAGTTTTCCGTTAATACTATCGGACGATATACCAGGCAGACCTGGTTGATCATATGGCCCTCGGAGACTACCTAGCTCACTCTGCGCTGCCTCGCCTCTCCGAGGCTGAATTAACCATTCGTAATCACCCTATCCAATCCCAGGAGATACAAACCGTGATTAAAATGGCCAAAGCTTTGAAGGCTCCGGGTCCAGATGGATACCCAGCTGAGTTCTACAAAGTTCTTTCCCTTCACATTGCATTACCTCTTGTTGACATGCTTAATGATCTCCTTGTTCACCCTGCCTCTCCTTTTTATCATAACCTGGCTTATATTACGGTTATACCAAAGGAAAATAAAGACCCAAATCAGCCTGAATCTTATAGGCCCTTATAGGCCCTTAGCATTAGCAGCCAGCAGAGTAATCAGGCAAGCAAAAAAACTATGGGCCGGATTTTTAAACCTACGCGCACGGCCTACATTTGTGCACACAAATGTACGCCTGATTTTATAACATGCATGCAGCCGTGCGCATGTTATAAAATCCGGAGTTGGTGCGCACAAGGGGGTGCACACTAGTGCTCCTTGCATGCACCGAGCCCTAGGGGAGCCCCGATGGCTTTCCCCATTCCCTCCGAGGCTGCTCTGAAATTTTAGGCCTCTGTCCTGCCCCCGCCCTGCCTCTTTCACAAAGCCCCAGTTCATTCGTGCGTCCCGGAGCTAGTTTGCGCGCATCGCCGGGCCTATGCAAAATAGGTTTGGCATGCGCATTACCCTTTTAAAATTCGCCTCTATGGTTGTCCACATTCGGGGCGTATATATTGCAGATGGTAAAATCCTGCCCGTAAAGCTGCCCAATTAAAATAAGATACCAACCTTCATCATCAGACAGCACACGTTCCAATTGAAAAGGGAGCTGTTTACCTATCAAGATAGCGACCCCTGCCACCCTAGCGGAGCTCTGCGCTGAGTTACTTGATTAACCCACATACGGCGCAGTTTTTGAAGTTCCAATTCATCCAATTTAATTTCATGCAAGAGAGCAATGTGAACTTGGTGTCTCTGCAAAGACTGTAATATTTTATATCGCTTAATGACCGAGACTATTCCTGAAACATTCCATGAGCTAATACGAATTACAGACTGCGACATGATAGATAACATCAAATAAAAAAAAAATGGTACAGCAAACATCCTGATGTAAAAAGGGTTCGGGCCTCCCAGCCTAGACCCAAGCCCGTCAACCCGAAGGTGCCAAAGAAGTTAATAAACCAGTGCACTTGATAAAAAAAGAGCCTGGTGTCCTGTATTCCTAACCCTCCCCCGACCCCCCCCCCCCCTCAATACCCCACTCCCCATTTTACTACCCCATTCTCTTCTCATAGAGAATTGTACTTCCTTCTGCATGGAGCACTCTTTCCCTCCAGTAAAGACAAAAAGGTGGAGAGAAAGCTAAAAGGAGATATAGAAAGATAAAAAAAAGTGAGGAGAGTAGGTAGAAAGAGAAAAGAAGGAAAGGAAAAGAAAAAGAAGCAGGAGAAGAACAAAGAGAAAAAAAAAGAGAGAACTACTCAGTGTCCATTCACAGAAGCAGCAGAATTCTTTTCCTCCTACCAATTTTAGAAATGGAGACTCTGCTTTTGGCAAATTCATATATTTGTTTCTCACATAAAATATGATTAGTTCCATAGTAAACACCTTCCAAACAAGTTGTAGCCAACTATTCACTGAAAGTTTAAGTTCAGATTTCCAATATCGTGCAGTGTTTTGTCTTGCTGCCACTAGTAAATGAATATTTAACAAGACCTCACCTCCCTGTGGGACTGGGGACAGCTCATTAGAATTTCTTGGAATGTGACATTTCTTATGTTTGTGATGATCTAGCAAAGCTTGAGAAATGATCTAGAACAGGGGTAGGCAACTCCAGTCCTTGAGTGCCGCAAACAGGTCTGGTTTTCAGGATATCCACAATAAATATGCATGAGAAATATTTGCATGCACTGCCTCCGTTATATGCAAACATACCTCATGCATATTCATTGTAGATATCCTGAAAACCAGACCTGTATGGGGCACTCAAGGACTGGAGTCACTTAACCCAAGTCTAGAGTCTTGCAGCTAAGATTTTAAGCTATTTCCATTTGGACTGGAAAAAACCCCCAAGAGAATGGCACAGTATGGAATGATATTTTTCTATGCACAAAACAAGAATAGGATCTAGGTGGAATCTTACCCACTGATCTCATGGTGATAAAACAAGTGGATAAGATGATGGCAAAAGACAGAAAAATGCATGAACACATAGGGAGAAGAATGGTCAACAGGATTAAGGAGGTGATTTTGCCCCTACATAAGTCCCTGGTGAGATCTCAATTGGAATACTGTGTGCAATTTTGGAGACTGCACCTTCAAAAGGATATAAAAGAGTCAGACCAGAGGGTGGCTACTAAAATGATCAGGTCAGTGGCCTTTGTTATGAAACATAAAAGGAGAGACTTAAAGATCTCAACATCTATATCCTAGAGAAGGAGTGGGCATGCAGACCAAACCTAGCCCAACGACAGACTTTCTCCGGCCCTCCTCCTATCAAATTTGCCTCATTATCTCTTGCCTGCCAGGGCCTTGCAACGATATCATCAACAATGGCATGACATCGTGGACCTTTGTTGATGATATTGATTTGGATTTTGGTGGCTGGCAGTGATGTCCCCTCAGAGACAGCGCAGAGCAATGAGGCCCCAGTATCCGCCATTTAAAAGAGGAGCAGGGTGGCCAGTGGGGCAGGAAGAGGAGAACATCACAGTTCTGCTGGAATCAGCTATGTGCTCTCATACATTCACACAGACATGCGCTCTCTCTGTCATGCATATGTACACACACAAACATGCCCTCTCTGTCATAAGTACACAGACATGCTCTGTCTCTCATACATATACACATATCCTCTCTCTCTCTTACATATACACATCAACATGCTCTCTCATACACACAGGCATGCCCTCTCTCATACATACACATGCTCTCTCTCTCATACATACACACAGTCATGCGCTCTCTCAGTCATACATATGTACACACACAGACATGCTCTCTCTCATATATACAGATAAGCTTTCTCTTTCATACATACACAGACATGCTCTCTCTCATACATACTCACAGACATGCTCTCTCTGTCATACATATATACACACAGACATGCCCTCTGTCATACATTCCAGACATGCTCTCTCTCTCATACATATACACACATGCTCGCTCTCTCTCTTACATATAACACACAAACATGCTCTCTCTCATACACACACACACAAACATGCCCTCTCTCGCATACACACACATAAACATGACCTCTCTCTCACACATACACACAAACATGCCTTGTCTATCATAAATGTCATACACTGAAAGACCTACATTGGCTACCAATCAACTCTAGAGTACAGTACAAAGCCCTATCCCTCATTCACAAATCTCTAGTAAATGAAAATACTCACTGGCTCAACCCCCCCCCCTCACACTCCACACCTCCATTAGGCCAACGCATACCATCCACCAAGGCACTCTACATCTCCCCCCCCCCCACCCCCCCCCAAATCCACTAAATTCACCTATACCACTAAAAGAGCTTTCTCACTAGCTGGCCCAACCCTTTGGAACTCCATGCCTCATGATTTACGCACAGAAACAGTCACCCCCAAATTAAAAAAAAAAACTAAAAACCTGGCTATTTCAGCAGGCCTTCACCTAAACAGTCTCGAACCACAGCATACAAACCTATGTTACTCACTCAGTCTTTTATCATCTCAGATCTGCCCTCAAATGACTACTGTGTAAATTTGTTATATCTTCTTTGCCCCCTCCTGTTTTAATAATCATTTTACTCTCTCTGCTCTCTATCTCTTACGTTATTTTCCCTAATGTCCTGTTTAACTATCCAAAGTTTCATTAAGTTGTTTTATCTGTTAATGTTATGCGTTCATTGTAAAAGGATGTACCTTCTTCCAGTGGCCTTCCATTTGTTATCTGTTAACCGGTACGATGTGCAAAAGGCTATCGGTATATAAAAATGCTAAAATAAATATATAAATACATGTATACATACACACAGATATGCTTTCTCTCATATATATATGCACACACAGACATGCTTTTATTTATTTATTTGAAGTTTTTTATATACCAACATTCGTTTAGTAATATCATGTTGGTTTACAGTTAACAATGTTTCGCAACGACGCTAGAAAAACAGAGATTAGGGGCAGTGCATTACAATTAAGGTTCAACTTAGGAGAAAGAAAGTCAACCATGTTTCTTAATGTTAAGAGAGAGCGAATAACATAGTAATGAATAATAATGCATACGGGGGGGGTAACTAAATAAACAATCATTAAATGGTTAGTTAAATAAGATTAATAAAGGAAACATATTTATAGAGATATTATTGGAAGTACATTAGAGAATGCAGGAGAATAGTACAAAAATTTACAGAACGCAGAAGAACGCAGAACTTAATCATGTGGGGAATGCATGGGGGGGGAAGGAAAAAATGAGGAGAAATTCAAAAAAATGAGGCAGGATGCATGGCAGATTGCAGAAGTAATAACCTTTAGAGGAGGGAGCATTTCCAGAGGGGGAAGTCGAGGTTGTAGGGATATAAGTAGCACGTTAAGAGAGGGGGGGGGGTCAGAGGGGCAGGTGTATCGGAGAAAGGAAAAGATGTCAGGATAAAAGTCGATGGACTAGAGAAGCTGGGGGGGGGGGGGAGGTCGGAAATGATGGAATACGATATTGTATACTTTATGCAAAGGCTTTTAAGAATAGCCAAGTTTTGAGTTTTTGCTTGAATTTTTTCGGGCATAATTCCTGACGAAGATCAGGAGGCATACTGTTCCAGTAAGAGGGGCCGGCTATGGCAAAGGCACGTTTTCTAGTTGTGTCGAGTCTGATAGTTTTGTGAGAGGGTGTGTGTAGTGTGGCTGCATGTTGTGCTCTAGGGGTTCTGGAGTACTTGCGAAAATGGATGGCATTATTGAGCCAGGTCATATTTTCAGTGTGTAGGGTCTTATGTATTAATGATAACACTTTGTAAGTGATTCTTTGAGCAACCGGCAGCCAGTGCAAATCTTTGAGTATGGGGGTGATGTGTTCTGACCTTCGTGTGTTAGTGAGGATGCGCGCGGTAGCATTTTGCAACATTTGTCGTGCTTTCTCTTTCATACATACTCGCAGACATTTTCTCTCTCATATATACCCCACAGAGATATGCTTTCTGTCTCATACGTGCACACACACACTCAGACATGTCCTCTCTCTCATACATGTACACACACACAGATATGCCCTCTCTTATACACACATATACACACGGACATGCTGTGTCACTCACTGCCCCTCCCCCAGAAGCACAGGGCCCACAACAACAGTATCATCCTTTAGCCCTCATGGCCTACAGTGCTGTTCCTCTTTCTTCAGGTCTGTGGGGACTGATGTTTCTTTGTCTCTTGCTCCGCTTCCTAAAGTGGAGCAGGGACTGGGGCCGATGTTACTGTTTGCTGAGTGGGCGGATGCATGCTGCTCGTCTACTGCTGCTTCTTATGGCCCCGGCCCACGCTGCTGTTCCTCCTCTTCCTCTGCTTTTCACTGCTTTGCAGGCCCAGGGACAATACCTCCTCTTCTTGTGGTGAGGACATGTTCCTCTTCCCGCTTCTTCTGCCAATGGTATGGTCTCTCCTTCTAGGCATTTATTAAATGGACCTGCTGCTTTGGGTTCAGGGTTCCCAACATGTCCCACAGGGTTCTTTTAAACCTTGCTTGTTGAGAGTCACTCTGAGGAAGATAGGGCGTTGTTCTAGTTTTCTGTACTTTCTACATGGATAGCAATGCATAAATTAGCTTGTTTTCTAATTGTTGCTCTTGATCGGAATGAATTCTTCTTGGAGTTCCATAATGGATGAAGAACCTTTCACAGAGGACTTTAGTGGCTGTGGCAGCCCTCTGGCCTTTGGTGGGGGTAGACTTGAGCAAAGCAAGTGAAATGGTGTGTTACTACAATAATTTTGCCTATGTTGTCTTCATCAGGTTCAATATATAAAAAGTTGATGCATGTTAAATCCATAATTCCTATACTTTCAATATATTCCATGTAGACAGCTTTCAGAAGCAATGTCTTACTCTGAATGCACCTTAGGCAGCACTTGCAGTAATCTTCTACATCATGTCTCATGCAAGACCAGAAGAATCTGTCCCTTACTAAATCCATAGTCATATCGAACCCAAGATGTTTAACTTGCCCTTAGGGTCACTTCGTTCTTGTCCTGAATCCACAACCTGGGCCATAAGACAAGCTGGTGTATACTGTTTCGATATCTTAATAAAGCTAATGCAGATTCATATAGAAAACCAAAAATAAATATTTTGATTATAAGACAGTACATTCATATTAGGCACCTAGGAGCACGCTCTAGTGAAAGAACTTTTCAAAAGTTATCTATGTAGTTGACTAAACTTATTTGCTGGTCTGCTTTAGAGGATGGTACATACCCATTTCCAGCAGTTCTTCCAATCTCTGACAATTCAATTTCCAAATTGCGGCAGGGTGGTTTAGGATCTGAATCATCGCAGACTTCATCAGAAAAATCTCCACAGTCATTATCATTGTTGCACAGAAGCCTGCTCTTTATACACCGGCCTAGAAAAAGCAAAGAATTAAAAATTAAAGCTAATTAATCCATTGGCATGGTTTTCATATTCCTGATATTAATGTAAATACTTCTAGCTTGGGATTGATAATAGATTTATTGCTATTTTCCTATGTACAGCTCTCTTGTTTTCAAAATTGTACCTAATTGTACCTAATTCGGAAATTACATTATACCGGTTACCATGCCTACACTTTGCTGGTTCTGTCATTCTTTTTTACATCAATAACCTCAGCTTCAGATGGCCCCAGATTATCCCCTGCATCCAGTTTTTTTTCTCTTTATTCAAAGTTTTCATGGCCTTCCATTCTGGCTTCTTTATATTAGCAAGAGATAAAGCTAGTCTGGTATTAACTATGTAACAAGGTTGTGAGATTGAGATGGAGGTATTAGTAGAGGAGATTAATGCTAAATGCAATCTGTCAATCAATAATATAATTCAAATTTAATGTGCTTAACAAAGGAATATGTCAAAAAATAAAAAACAATTCAGAATAATTGCAAGTTTAATAAGTAAATCCTTCATGTACAA
This sequence comes from Rhinatrema bivittatum, assembly GCF_901001135.1. Lineage (NCBI taxonomy): Eukaryota > Metazoa > Chordata > Amphibia > Gymnophiona > Rhinatrematidae > Rhinatrema > Rhinatrema bivittatum. Next base: position 746,636,136 of record NC_042615.1, on the reverse strand, counting down.
TACAAAAATCATATAAGCAATACAAGACACACAGACATCGCCCACATACAAACACAGAAACATACAAGATACACAGAACCAAAAAAGTCCAGAGTTCAAAATTTCAAATGAAACCATAAAGAGACATCTGCAACCATTCCCAACACGTTTCACATGACCAGGGGAAGGTGCCAGAGAGCATGAGAAGATCAAACAACAATGTTAACCACATTCCACAAACCGTCAACAAAATACTGGGCCCTTGAATATTTCTCCCTTTAGTGAAGTTCCAAAATCCTTAGCATTCTACCACATATGGAGTCCAAAGCAGGACTCAAGTCCCCAAAGATGGGAAGGTTCAAATGGTGCATTCCTATATTATCATATATAACTGCTCTCTTGGGTTGAGGTCCCTAATGCAGGGGGGGGGGGGGGTGTCACACAGTCCCAGGGCCATCTCACTGTCCCAGAATTTTCACTCTTCTCTGCAGCAGCCAGCCACAGGAGTGCCAGTGTCCAACCGGTAGGGAAGAGGACAAGCCTTTAGGGTCTCAGCTTCTTGTGTTTAGGTACCTTGTACAGTCTCTTACTCACTCTTCAATTGTACTCACAAGGGCAGGTCTCAGCAAGCTGGTTCTTGGTTGGAAAAACAGACAGCAATTTGGAGTGGTATTCAACAAATATTTTAGAGTAACTTACAATTAGAATCCAGGTCAAAATAACAAATATCATCATCATGAACAGAAGAAGAATGATAACTCCACATGCCACAGTCTTCCTATCCATATTCCACCTTCGAGCAAGTGTTCTTTCCCCGGTTTGGGAAAATGGAAACATTTTTTCTCTAAATTAGGAAGGGAGATGATGGTGGAATTACAAAACTCCCTCCTATCTAAGACAAGAAAAACTCAGAAAAGTTCTTACTTCTCAGATGCTGCAGTCCCCACTTTCACTGGCTGCAGGGCAAAGTAGCATCTCAGACAACTGCAGACCCTGCTTTAACTGATCACACAGCACAGGAACCCAACCCCACTCCCCTCAGGAAGAGGGGTAAAAGCCTTCTGGAGGTGGGAGCAGGTCAAAACACAGCTCACTCTCGTAAAAGACAAAACTCCTCTCTTCTAATCCTCTTCTCATCAAAGCAGTACCCTCTAGGTCTGGGAAAGTTCTAGCAGGGCTACTGTCTTTTCTTATCCCAATGATGCAGGCTGAAGGCCTATTGGGATTTACCAGTAACAAACTCCTTCCACTCCAAAGGGTCTTATACCTCCAACCAAAGGAAAACTTCCAATCACAGTGCTCATGCTCAGACAAATGGTTTTGTAGCCTGATTTGGACCAACCACAGCACTTTGGGTGGGAAAATAAAATCATAAGGATGGCCTCCAAAGATCCCCCTGGTGTTAACAAGAGGAAATTTTAATAAGGGGAAACGGAGTATCCCTTACACATATGCAGGCAATGTCAAATACACTTGCATTGCATCAAATCCCACAGCGTTTTCCACATATTTCAAAACCACCAAACAGACAGATGCCGTCATCTCCAACAGGAACATTATCGCCTGTTGGATATAATGGCATCTGTCTGGTGATTTTGAAATAGGAGCCTGCCTGTGGGAAGGGGTATAGGTGTGCATGTGAGCCTGTCGGGGGGGGATGGGTGTGCATGTGTATGAATGGGAGCCTACCTGGGGCTAATGGGGCTGTGTGTGTGTGTGTGTGTGTGTGAATGGGAGCCTGCCTTGGGTGGATAGTAATGTGTGTGTTTGACTGGGAGCCTGCGGTGGGGGGAATGGGTGTGTGAACTTTGTGCCACTCCCACTAATCCACGAAAGCTCAGTGACTGAAAATCAAACGTTTTCAGGTATGGGAAGCAGGCGATTTTTCCCTTCTTGTTTTATTGCGTGTTTGATGTAGCTGCTATTTTGAAATATTTTATTGCTCTTTGGAAATTTTTAAAATGTATTATATGAGTTCTTAATTATCATCTATTTGGCAATATTCTTTTTATTAGTATGGTTTATTATGATCGATTTTATATTTCTTGATTTTATTGTTTGATGACTTATGAGGACTGATGATGTTTCTGTTTCCATTGCTTCATTGCATATAGCGTCTAGGTTGTTCCAGTTTCTAGTTTAGTTTCTGTCTACACATTTCTATTTGTATTTTATGGTCTCTTTATTCTGTATTTGGTGAGAGTCTATCTGTGTTCTGCTTGTGTAAGCAAGGGGAGGTATTCTGCTAGCATGCTGTTTCTATGTAGGAATTTAAAGCAGACTGGTTTGTTCTGCTTTCCTAATAGGAGGTGTTTTAGGGCCTGGGATATTTGCCTTTTCATAGATAGGGTTGTTTCTGTTTGAGTGCTTGTTGTGGTATGAGACTTTTCCTACATTGCTGTCATTCAGTTTACTTAAGGCTGTCCAAAGGTCAAATCCACAGACCTGTTACAATAGGCCTAATACCATATGGGTTCCAAATGTCTTTTTTTGCAGGATTTTCTGGGTGGCACCACAGTAGTGCATTTTTTTTGTACAACAAACTGGTGCCAACTACAAGGCCCAGCCAGCACCAATTAAATTTACTGGTAGGTGGGGAAGGAGCACCTGGGGATCACTCCTGCACAATTTAGAAATTTTGTGCCTGGGGATGGAATAAAATAGGTTCAGAGGCTGTGTATCTGTGTGTGTGTGTGTGTCAGTTTGGATTTCTGGAGGGAGCAAGGTATTTTTTTCGGCGATGAAAGGGGGCCTGGGACAGAGCGTGAAACTGGCAGTTTCTATTGTACATTAGTTATTAGGAAAACAACGAAAATTTTGTGTTAAAAAAAAGCAGAATGTGAGTGGGCAGTACAGCAATTTCTCACAAAGGGCATAGAAAATGCTAACACCAGCCCTGTTGAGTACATTTCACAAATCCCAATAACTATTGAAAGTTTTAAGACTCCTAGCTGCAGTTTATATTTTATGTACCCTAAGTTAGGGTTACATAAAATTGGACCCAATGTAGAACTCAAGAAGTGTATTTGAGGAGCATTTAGCAGCAATTTTTGATGTTTTGGGACTAATCTAAAAATGGTTACACACTGTGAAAATTTTCCTCATTGACTTTGATGGGACAAAATGGATGCCATTTAGTGAAATGTATAATGGACGTCTGAAGAACTTTCGTGCCAGAGAGGAAGAGAACAATTCTTCAGGGCATATGCAGATCTGAAGCCCATGAAGAGGAAGCTAGAAGGAGCTTGCCTGGCGCACGGCTGAAGATGTCATTGGGAGTCAGTGTCATGTGGATATTGGCAGCTAATCCAGGCAAAGCGAATCCAATATGAATATTAACAAGAAATCACATCATGATAAAAACAATTAAACTAAAAACTAACGGAATGTCATGCAAAGGGGAATAGTATCATACTGCTTGAAGCTTGCTAAATGCAACAGAACATAAGTATGTTTTCAATTTTTTCCTGAGCTCCTTTGGATTTGCTATAAGTCTAAGTGAGTCTGGGATGGAGTTCCAGAGGATAGGGTGGATTTATTTCATCTTCTTGCATTCTGGGTAGAGTGAAGTAATAGATATGTGTTGCTGAGCAGCAGAAGTTTCAAGCCTAGTGCTGATAGTTGTCCTGTTGGTAAGCCATTCAGAGAGATTTTCTCAGAGGTTTTCATTGAGGGAGAGTTGCCTTCTTGTGGGTGGTGAGAGGAGACAATGGAGCAGGTTTCAGGAGTCCTCAGAGTTGCCTACTAGTCAGCGGAAAATAGAGGTAGAATCTGGAGCTCTCAGTGTGCCTGATTCCTCAGCGAGTAAAGAAGAATGGCAATCATGGAGCTTGAGTTACAGAATAAACTTGTATTTGGCTTAGAGGGTTGGGTAGCAATTTGGCTATAGTGCGGTGACTGTGGTCTGTGCAGTTGACTTCCAGGTCTCAATTTGGTACGTGGTAATTGCCATGGGCCACATTTGCAGAAACAGTGATAGTTGGCAAAGGCCACAGAGGCTTACCATCCTCCTGTACCAGACGAAACTCCTATGTGAAGAACCATGGAGAGTGCTACAGCATTGCCACCAGAGAGACCTTCACTGTACGAGGACGCTTGCATTATGTCAGAGAGGTCATTGAAGCATGCTACGCTAAAGGAGAGAATGTTGTTACGCATGCCGCCCACAGCAGACCCGCAGTGCGGTTCTTTCACCTTTCCAGATGGACTCCAGCTGCTGACTCCTCCTCTCTGGTGACGGTGGGCCACCAGCTCCGACCTTGGGTTCCCTCCAGTGCCTCCGGACCTGCCATGCTACCCAGTGTTGCTAGCCAAGATATACCTGTTCGTCAGGCCTCTCTGCGTGGCCCGCGGAGAGACACCGCCATCAGTGCCGTGCCGCGCCCCTTCCTAGGCACGCGCGCATCACTGATTCTTTTAAAGGGCCCGCGGCGGGAACCTGGCCACAAATCCAGATGCTGACATCAGACTCTTCAGCGTATAAAAGCTTAGGCCTTGCTCCATAGCGTTGCCTTTGCAACAGGTCTCCTCGTACTCCGAGTACTTGTTGCTATTCCTGAATCATCTCATCGTTGTGTTCCTGTCTTCCTGGTTCCCGGTTCCTGTTCTCCTAGTTCCTGTTCATCTATGTATTGGATTGACTCTCTGGATTTAACCTCCGCTCCGCCTGACTACTCTTCAGCTTCTCTCCAGCCCTGAACCTCAGCTACACCTGATCACGGCTGCCTTCTTCATACCCTGACCATTGCCTTGATTGACTACGCTTTTTCTCTGTACCTTGACCACTGCCTGGATTGACTACGCCTGCCTTCTCCATGCCCTGACCCTTGCTTTGCACAACTACGCTACAGACTTTCCTGTGTCCAGAGTTCTATGTTGCTTGCCACAACTTCCACTCACCGCTGGCTCTGAACCTAGCCTGTCAGTGACGCCTCTCCTTGCCTATCCTCTGGACGTGGACTTTCTAGGCTTAGACCTTCCTTTGCTTGGGTGCCTCCAGTTCTCTATTGTTCCTTTTGCACTGAGCCTCCGTACCAAATCCAGTCCAGGATAGAACTACGCCATCTATAGACTGCTGTCTCTGGGCTGAATTACTATTCATCTCTAGCTAACCTCGAGGCCCACCTAAGTCCTGCTGGGCCCGGCACCCAAAGGCTCAACCCGAGGGGGAACGAGGGCTGGCATAGGTGAAGCTCCAGCGGCCTCTAGCTTCAGCCTACTCTACCTGCTGATGGTGGGGACCCGTAGGCCCTCGCCTATGGGTTGCGTCAACCCCACCTCAGCCCAAGGGTCCACCTCCAACGCAACAATGGTTGTGTAGCAGAGAAGTGACTTCTGCCCTTGCTGAGCACCAGTGGTGGCAGTGGGTTTGCTCACTGCAATATAATGAAACTGAAGATATCAAGAATTGAAATTTAGTAGCCAGCTCTTTATCTCCATTCTGTAATCTCTCTATTCTTGCAAATCTAAGAGCAATGCATGATTTGCAGCTTTTTTAAAATAAGAAAAGCATGCAGGGTAAATTAGTACCTGTATCACATTGAAAATCTCCTCCACAGTCAATTTCTTCTTCTTCGCAAGCTTTGCTGGGTTTGCAGAGTTGTGTGTCTCCTAAAGAATCAAGACATGGCCTTCCTGCAAACTGCCCAAATTGCTCAATGCTTCTGGATCGGTACTGGGAAGACAGGAAGTACTCAGTTATTCCACAGAACAAGCCAGAGAATAAATCTGCCTATGAATTCAGTGGTTGTAGAAGGAATCTGTTTTAGTTCCAGATATTAAATCAAGTGTTAGAAGGTGAGTTTTCAGTTTCTTTGCTTACTGTTGCTAGTACACAGGGCAATAGTTAATTAAGCCTGGGATGCCAAATCCTAAATGATTATAATAATCAGTGTTATGACCAGAAAGTACTTGTTGCCATAAACAAACTAAATTTAAAACCAAATTTTTCCTATTTTCATTAAATTCATAGAAACATGACAGCACAACAAGACCATATGGCCAATCTAGCCTGCTAATCCAGTCTTCCCATCCATCTAATTTATCTAGCCCTTACAGTTCCATCACTTCCTCAGAGATCCTCTGCATTTATCCCATGCTTTTGTAAATTCAGATACTGTTTTTGCCTCCACTGAAAGGCCATTCCATGCATCCACCAAAGAAATATTTCGTAAGATTACTTTTGAGTCTATCCCCTTTCATCCTCATCTCATAATCCCTTGTTCTAGAGCCTCCTTTCTGTTGAAAGAGGCTCGCCTCCTGTGCATGGAAACCTTTGAGATATTTAAATGATTCTATCATATTTCCCCTATCTCGCCTTTCCTCTAGGGTGTACATGTTTAGATCTTTAAGTCTATCCCTATATGCTTTAGAACTAAGACCACTGATCATCTTAGTTGCCACTCTCTAGACCAACTCTAACTGGTTTATATCCTTTTGAAGATGCGGTCTCCAGAATTGTACACAGTATTCCAAGCAAGGTTTCACCAGGGACCTATACAGGAGCAATATCATCTCCCTTTTTCTGCTGATCATTCTTCTTCCAATGTACCCAAGCATCTTTCTGGCATTTGACATTGCTTTATCCACCCATTTGGCCACCTTAAGATAATGAGATCCTATTTAGCATTGACTGTGCGTTCAGCACTGTACAATGCAGACACATAAAGAACCATTTTTAAAGGATAGTATCCAGATAAATAAGGAAATTACACATTGCATAGAGGTTGAAAGAAAATGCATATTTTCTCAGTGCACATGATGGAGCAAAAAATAGCGGTTGCTGGGCCTTGAGCCTAGGGGTATTTTGTGAGTAAGCAGGGGGAGATGGGTCTGGAGGGTGGGCTAGGGAGGAGGGGTGGAGGTCCCAGCCTCAGAGGGCCAGATTTTTGCTCTGATGGAGAGGGGTTGGGAGTGGGACCTGCACCACATTTTTTAAATTATTACATTTTTTTCCTATTATAGCTGCCTCCAAGGGCAGCGGTGGTGGGGGTGAGGGGTAGTACAAGGGGTGTATGCAAACCCCCAGAGTTTATTAAACATTTTTCCTTGTGGCATTTTACACAGCAGGGAAAATTACTGTGGGTGTCACAAAGCAGCAGGGTCATTTATCCTTGGGAAAAATAATGCAGCTTAGTGAATGACTTCCTTAGATTGTAAACCCTCTGTGAGACATACATACTGTACCTGAATAGCTCACCCTGAGCATAGATTTGGAAAGGTGAATAATTAAATCTACTACAACTGAGTTAAAGGGCTGGCCCATTATACCTCCATTTTAAAGCATTTGTACTGCAAAATAGGAGAAATCCAAGAATGTGTAGATAAAAAAGCTCAAAAATATTATTGCTCATGACATTGAGAAAATTAGTTGCAAATGACATTAAGGAGTCAATTTAAAACAAAACAAACTATGATAGAATTAGTGATTTTGTCATTACATTGGTGGAACTTATTAAGTTCACCAGCAAAACCAAAACCAAATATTAATAAGTATTTTTCCCCATATATTTGAGCTGGTGTCTACGAGGTGTGCAATAAAAGACAAGTTAGCTATACTCTTCCATGAAAAGCTAGAAGAGCTATTTTTTTAAATAACAATTATAGCTTCCACGTATTCCAATATTTAATAATTTGCTAATTTACTATTATTGATAGTCCTGAATGGATGTCTACAGTACTATGTCTATAAGGCCAACAAACTAGTTTTTTTGGGGTTTTTTTGCAGGATGTTGTATTAAAGTAAACCACAACTGTTCAAAATCTATTGTAGATTGGAAATGAAGCCTAGAATTACCTTCTGTTGTTTGCATGGGTCGCAGGCACTCCATTCACTCCATGGGCTTAGTTGACAATCTATGGGAGATGGAGCATTAATCTCTCTTGCCAGCCTGTTCAAAGCTTTATCCGAACTAGAGCTACCAAAGAAAATAAAGGGAGATTAACATTCTTTATTCTTATATGCAGTGACCAGGTTTATCCTCATACTATATAGTCTTTACCCAAGGATATACTAACAGTTTAAACTTAAGCACTCGGTTATGTGGATAGCATAGCAGGTTTGTATTAAGCACTATAAGATTGATATTCAGTGACACTTAAACCAGATTAGCATGCACTTATCCAACTAAGTGGCAGTAGCTGACTATCTGGCTGCATTTAGCAGCCACCACTTGTCCAGCCAAGTGGTGGGCAGGATATCGGCATAACAGGGAAAAGCTACTTATCTGACACACATAGCCAGATACGTAGTGATACGAAGAAAAGAAGGAGAGAGGCTGGACCAACTGGTGTCTGGTTGGAGTGTCATGAAGGTAATTTAATAACATAACCATCAAGGTCAACAAGGTTATTCAATTTTCTGCTTACTTTACTGGTCCCAATATTGCCCCACCAGTCTATAAGCCCCTACTGATTTTCTTAACTAATGCTGACGACACTTGCAGATCACAGTCAGGCTTAGGACCAGCCAAGAGGGGAAGGGAAGGCTGAGTGTGTATGTGGCTGGTGGAAATTGCCATGGCTCCTCTCTCCTAACCCACTAATGAACCTACTCAATAAAAATATGCTGCTCCTATCCTCAGCTTGCGATCTCTTCTTACCAGTTATCATCTATCTTTAGCCTGGGGTCCAAAGAAAAATGTTGTCACTGACCCTGGAGAGGGGGATGTTTAGAGAAGTGGCTGCTTGAAGGGAAGGATCAGATACCCAAGGAGTTTGAGGGTTGGATCTGCAGGATAGGGATTGGCTGTGCAGGGTGAGAGAAGGTGAAGAAAAGGAAAGGAGACATGAGAGGAGCTAGGGGCTTGGGTAGAGGCCAACTGAGGGGATGTGAAAGCAGATTTGAAGGGGAGAGAGGAGGTGAGAAATAGAGGGTGGGAGATGAGAGTGGAGAGAGAATAGGAAGGGGTTGAGATGGAGGGGATGACAAAGAATCAGTTGGTTATAAGAAATTTTGGGATTGAAAGGATCAGCTGTGGGATGCAAACAGGGCCGGTGCTAGGGGATTTGGCACCCTAGGCGAGCCTTCTTCCTTGCGCCCCCCCCCCCCCCCCCCCCCACCGGTCTCGGCCCAGACTCCTACCTCATTCTCAATCACGCCCGCTGACTGGGGTTTTCTGGGTCGCGAGCAGATTGGGCACTGCTTGCGGCCCGCCAAATCTCCACTCCTCTTTGCCACCACTTGCGGCCCCATATGGCTCGCACCCAGTGGCGCACCAAGGGTCTCCAGCGCCCAGGGGCCAATGCATTTGTGTGCCACAGAAAATCAGTGGCATCTCTAGACAGAAGAATTTGTTTTGGGTGAGGGGGAGCCAAAATGACATTTCTTCATCACACCCTGCTTTAAAATTGGTTATAAAAAAAAGTGTTGTTAAAAAAAGTCCAAAGGGTCCTCTGCATTATTTTAAAAAGCTGGCCAGTTTCACACTTCTAGTAAAACTACTATAAAATTATTTGATAGCCTCATTCAACTAATTCTATATGGATTATGAGAGTGAAGTCTGGAATATATAGGAAGGGACAGAATGTCAATACAAATCCTGCACCTCCAGTTCTGTATCTCTGTGCATCCACTGAAATTCCCCCAAACAATGGAGCTTGGATGTTTCCCTTACAGCTCATCATACTAAAAGATATTTTCAAATTCTGGTGTCACCTCACAGCAACAGCAGCACAAACACCTTCCACTGCCAGACACATTGTGAACTAACACAAAGCACCGCAAAAAAGACACCCAAAATCTATACTGCAATCCCATCATAACATAACAGTAATAACACCAAGGACTCAAACAACAATAACCCTACCTGTGAATAAGCAAGGGTAAATATTACACTGGGTCCTAGAATACCAATACACCACCTACTGAGGAAACAAAACAAACCCAATTGCTATAGATCTCTATACAGACACTATATGATAGCAGAATCTCTCATCATGGTCACACACACAGAGCAGAGACAGACCCTCACCAAATACAGAATACAAAATAAAGGAGCACAAATTAGAAAAAACTGAAATGGAAACCCCAAGAAGCCAGAATCTGTGTATTAGCAATGGAAAAACAGAACAACCATTCCTCATAAAACAAATAAAATCAAGAAACAAAGCATCAGTTATAATAGTAAAACCATACTAATAAAATATTTTAAAACTACTGATAAATAGAATTTCTATTAATTAAAATCATATACATTTTTTACAATTTCCCAAACACCAATAAAATATTTCAAAACAGTACATATATCAACTAACACACAATAATTAAAACTAATAAGGATTTTAAAAAGCCCCTGCTGTCCATACATGGGAGCTCTTGATTTCCAGTCACCCTGATATTGCCGAGGATTAGGAGGTTATCCTCTCTCTCTCACACATACTCACATGTCCATTCTCTCTCACACATACACTGTCACATACATACACAGTCATGCTCTTATACCCAACCATAACCTCTCGTTCTCACAGACACTGACACACTCAGGCTCTAAGGCACTCTCTCCCCCTCCACACACACCCCCAAACAAACTCTTACTCCCCTGGATTTTCTCATACACACTCATGCTCTCACTCTCACTGGCTCCCTCACAAACACACACTGCCAGGCAAGCTCCCACTCATTCTCACACAGACACACACACACACACACACACACACACACACGCAAGCTCCTAGTCATTCTCACACTGAACCCCAGGCAGGCTCCCATTCATTTTCACACCACTCCCTCCCCATCCCCCAGGCATGCACACATTCATTCTCACACACACAGACCCCCAGGCAGGCACCAATTTATTCTCACACACACACATACACCACAAACAGGCAGGCACCTATTCTCACACATACAAACCCCAGGAAGACACCCATACATTCTCATTCACAGACACACCCTCAGGCAAGCACCCATGCATTCACACACATACACCGCCAGGCAGACTCCCATTCATACACATGCACACACTAAAGGCAGAGACCCCCTCTCTTTCTTTTGCCAGCAACCTCAGAGCCTCTCTCATTCTTCTGCTGCCACTGTCACTGCTGCTGTATGGCTATTGCGGAGGTGCTGATTGCTGCTATTGGCACTGAAGCACATTCTGCTGCCTCCTCTGTGCAGGCCCCATGGGCTTCCAGTTCCTCTATGCTGATCTCGTACATTGTGAGATCGCAAGGAGAAAGTGCTACTCTTGCACATTCCCAAAGATTACATGTGCCAATCAGTAAAAAGTAATTTATTTCTTTTTACATTTGCTGTCTGATCTTAGTTTTCTAATCGGTTGGTCACAGGCTTTTTTTTTTTCCACCTTCCCTTTCTTATTTTTTTGCCAATTCCTTTTATAACATATTTCTTTTCTCTCCATCTGTCTGCTTCCCTCAAACACAGTCAGTTCTCATTCTCACACGCTTTCTCTCTCACACATACACAGGCACTCATTCTCACATGCTGTCCCTCATACAATCATTTATACACAGTCTCTCTCTTGCACATGCTGTCTAACTCTCACTCCCACATGCTGTCTTGCTCAAGCACAGGTTCTCACTGTCACATGCTCTCTCTCATACAATCATTCCTACACACAGGCTCTCACTGTCACATGCTCTCTCTCATACAATCATTCCTACACACAGGCTCTCACTGTCACATGCTGACTCACACACACACACACACACACAGGCTCTCTCTCACTCCTACATGCTGTCTTGCTCAAGCACAGGCTCTCACTATCACATGCTGTCTCTCACACACACAGAGGCTCTCCCATGCTGTCTCTGCAAACATTCAGGTCTTCACTCCCACACACACACACAGTCTCTCAACTCATCTCATACACGCACACATGCACACTGTACAAACCCTCAGTCTCTCTCTCACCTCTGGGCCTCCTCTTCACGGGCCACTGCAGGATGGGCTCTGCAGCGGCCCCGGTCTTCTCGAGCCGCGCTGATCCTCTTCTGCACGTGGCTGATGCTCCTCCTCTTTCCTGCCCGCGCGGCTCCGGCAACATTTTTCTTCCGGGGCCGCACGGGCAGGAAGGAGGAGAAGTTCCTGCATTGGCTGATGCTCCTCCTCCTTCCTGCCCGCGCGGCCCCGGAAGAAAAATGTTGCCGGAGCCGCGCGGGCAGGAAGGAGGAGAAGTTCCTGCATTGGCTGATGCTCCTCCTCCTTCCTGCCCGCGCGGCCCCGGAAGAAAAATGTTGCCGGGGCCGCGCGGGCAGGAAGGAGGAGGAGCACCAGCATGTTTAGCCGCGACTGTACCACGGTCCTGCCGATCTTCTTGCTGTGTGTATCCCGCACACAGCATAGCAGTAGTTCACCGCTCAGCCGCTATTGGGATGACGTCCACCGGCGGCCATTGGCCATCAGCGGCTCGGCGCCCCCTAATGCTCAGCGCCCTAGGCGATCGCCTAGTTCGCCTAGTGCTTCCGCCGGCCCTGGATGCAAAAAAGGCTGAAGGTGGTGAGACAATGGAGGTGAGAAGGGGGAAATGAGAGGAGCTGAGAGATAATAGAAGATCTAAGCTGGAGGAGTAGATGTTGAGAGAGCAGGGATGCTGGAGGGGGGAGATCCTCTTGAGGGGATGAATAGACTAAAGAGGACAGAGGAAGAGAGAGAAGAACAACTGGATAGCTGTGATGGTGAAAGCAGAGTAATTTTTGGTAAGGGATTGCACCCCAGCTATATTTGGTTTTCCTCTGGGGTCATGTGATTGAGAGAATGTTAAAATGGGGTGAGATTAGGTACATGTTCTGGAACTATTTAAAGGTCCAAAGAAATGAGTGCAGTTTGGCAAAAAAACATAGGTCTAGTATATAGAGGGAAAATTATTGTATATTTCCTCATTACTAAAAGCACAATACAAGCACCACACAAGAAGTGGCCCTTTCTACTACAACACCACTGAAAATAGAGAAGAGGAGTCATATAGATTTTCTGGTAGGAACTGCATTCACCTGAAGCTGGCTCCTGCTGCAGCAAGTTTGACTAAATCACTTTTATATCTCCAAAGCTGCTGGAGGTGAAGGAAATGAAAAACTATTATTCTTACCATTCAGAGATGCAGACCTACCTGGATGACTTCAGGTGTCTGATGTATCTATAGCAACAATCTAAACCTTTTGCTTGATCACACTGGCTTTCTTTCTTGGTAGGGCCCAATCAAATCTCATCATCAACCTGCTCACACATATTTTAGAAAGACCCTCCTTAAAATGGAGATCTACTTGTGAGAAGACTGGTTTGCCCTGTATTCTACAATACATGTAGGAGATTGTCCTATTTGAGGACTCTCACACAAAAGCTCCCACCTGTGAGCTGTCAGGGATTTCTTGCTGTTTCCATGAACTCACCCCTCTCCTACCTCCACCACTTGTAATGACCCTCATACTAGAAGTCTTCAAAGGGTCAGAACTGTAATTGTCATTATCTGAGTCCCATTCAGGCATAAATTGTTATGCCTGAATGGGACTCAGATAATGACAATTACATATATTGTTGTCCCTTTCCCTAACTCCCTGTTATGATGTACTTTCACTCCTATTGTTAAAATGTGAACCGACATGATGTTTTTTCTACTAATGCCGGTATAAAAAAGTTTATAAATAAATAAATTATAGGACAAAGGGTTGGTATGGAGATGAAGCTACAGAGCCTATTAGTAGCTTTTTGCCTGATTTATTGTAATACACAGGACACATAAAATATTCCTAACAGATAGATTTGGCTAATGTAATATTCTGTTCTTGTTGGAGAAAAAGCAACATTTAATGAATAAAAGCAAAGGCCTAAAAATACACCATTCAGGCTTCAGATGATTAGGTCATTATCCACACAGGCCTTGCTTTCCTACCAATGATACACTTTCTGGAGTTGGGATAGCTATAGGCTCCATGTTATTAGGGACAGCAGAGCCAGTCAAGGTCTTACCCAAATTGAAACCTTTAAGGATATGCATGTATATTAAACAATAAACACAGTTAATAACAAATGCATATAACTGCTGTCAATTTAAAATGTACATATGTAATAATTACTCACACAAATCCTGCCCATGTATGTGCACAAATACATGCCATTTACATGGGTATAAAGGGCTTGTTCTCAGTTCTTGTTTTTCTACTTGCACCCTGTTTGGAAGGAGAAGATCTCTATTGAGAAAGTCCAACTTCCTACCTTGGGAGGTTGACTTTCTTGTGTATGAGGTGATGAAGTTCCAGAACATCCTGAATGGGTTGGAGTCCAGGCAAGTGGACTCATTCAAGACAGAATAAACATGGGACAAGATTCATCTCAGGCTTAGGGCCGGATTTTAAAAGCCTTACGCACGTAGGGGGGATTACGCACGCCGGGCCTATTTTAAAAAGGCCCGGTGACGCACATAAACCCCCGGGACGCGTGTAAGTTCCGGGGCTTGCAAAAAGGGGTGGTCCGGGGGTGGGGCCACAGCGGCCATTGCCGCTGTGTTGGAGGATTGTGTGTTGGAAGGCTGCCGGCAGGCGTAAAAGGTTAGATAAAAATTTTGGGGGAGAGTTAGAGTAGGGCTGGGGGGGAAAGGTTAGGGGAAGGGGCGGGAAGGTTAGGTTAGGGGAGAGGGAATGCTAGTGTGCACCCCCTTGCGCATGTCGACCCCCAATTTTATAACTTGCGTGCGCCTGTTATAAAATTTTAAAAGTTATAAAATCAGGCGAACATGTGCGCGCGTCGGGTAGCGCACGCAGATGTACGCCCGTGCGCAGGTCTTAAACTTTACCCCTTAATGTGGTCTTTTACAACAATCACAGTGTGAAAAACCTGAGCCACAACTGGCGGGATCTCTGACATTTGATGAAGGGGAAACAAGCCAAGATGAGAGCTGAGGAGCTTGCCAGCCAAATCACCTTCACAGCAGAGCAGATGTTGATCAGCACCATATCAGAGGCAGCTGTGAGAGGTTTGAGAGACCTGGACATCTCGTACCCTGATGGACATCAAGGTGAGCAATGATTATAATTATGTATAGTAGCATACATTTACATAGGTAGTCCCCATACGTTAAAGGTCTCGGGCATGTGGACAAACAGGAAGGATTCGAGCCATGCATGGCCTCATGACCTTCCAGCATTCCTGCACAGGGGGGAAAAGCAGAGTATTTTTTATTGCCAAAATGCTGTTCTATTCACATCAGTCAATCTCTCCAATAAGATACTCTTCATGCCTGTGCTGTTATAGAGAATATTCACTGATCACTGTGAAATGAACATCTAACCATGAAACATTTATATCTAGTGTTGCCATGGTATATGCATTTATTTATTTACTTACTTAAAAATGTTCATATACTGCCAAACTCAAGATTATCATGCTAAGCACAGAAAACTTCTTTAAAACACTTTGTCACCTCATGACTCACTACACTATTCAGGTCATTGGGACCAGTACCACTTCCATCCTGGGCCCTCAAGTAGAGATATTAGCTGAATTTTTTTTTTATCTTTTAGATTATATTCACTTTCCTTAAAGCTTAGGCTGCTCGTAGCGAAATCTGATTCTGAGTCTGATGACTGTTCCCTGGCAGGATGCCCTATCTCCGGCACCTCACGTTACCCTAGTCTGCAGTTTGTTGGACCCTTTTTCTCTCTTCACTTCCCAGAAGTCCTTCTCCTCCTCTGTGGAGATACCGGCTCTCTGCTGCTTAGTGAAGACCCCCCGCCCAGTGGGGAATGCTGCATCTCCATTGCACACTGACACTATGCTGCCATCTGACAGGCTAGGGCTAGTGAGACCTCTGTCATACTGAGGGCACTCAGGCCTGCTAAAGCCACACCCAAGATGTTAGTAAGGGGCTGGCTACCCCTTACATATAGATACTGTATGTTACCTGTTAAAAATATGAAATTGTGCACAAGGCGTACAGGGCTAGCAGTCAAGATTCAAACTTATTTGCTAGCCCCCTCTCTTCTCCTTGCCTGCTGGTGCATTAAATGTGCTTCAAGGGTAGATTCCTGTATCATGGGAATGCTTTCCAACATAGTAACATAGTAAATGTCAGCAGAAAAAAACCACAAGTGGTTGCTTCAGTCTTCCCAGTGATTATTATTTTTTTTAATTTTATTCTTAGGGTACTTGTTGCTCTGCACAGGCTACTCTTTTTTTTTTTTTTGTCTCCATCATTTAGGCACTGGGAATAGGAATTCTCTTTGTTTATTCCACACCCTCTGTGAGGTCATTCCATGCATCTGCTACTTTTTCTGTGACGAAATACTTCCTGACATCAGTCCTGACTTAATCTCCTTGGCATTTTAAATTATGACCCCTTGTTTTACAGTTTTCTTTCCTTCAAAAAAGGTTTGATTCCTGTGTATTAATATCTTTCAGGTATTTAAAAGCCTGTGTCAGATCATCTCATCCCTCTTCTAATCCAGGATATACATATTTAGTTCCTTCAACCTCCTCATAACTCCTTAGGTGCATACTCCACACTATATTTTGGTCACCTTTCTCTAGATCCTCCCATCCTGCCTCTATCCTTTTTGAGATACGGTCTCCAGATCTAAACACAGTACTCCAGATGAGGCCTCACTAATGACCTGTACAGGGGTATTATCATGTCCTTTTTCCTACCAGTTATGCCTCCCTTGATGCAGCCCAGCATCCCTCTAGCCTTAGCCACCAACTTCTCACACAGCTTCGCCACTTTCAGATCATCAGACACTATCACCCTGAGGTCTCTGTTCCAGTCCATACACATCAGATGTTCGCTACCCATCACATAAAGCTCCTTTGGATTCCTGCAGCCCATATGGTTAGTGGTGTAGCAGGAGATACTAAGGTAGGGTATAGCAGAAGATGCCAAGGTCCCATGTAGCTGTTATGTTAGTCAGAAAGGAAGGTCCAGTGAACGTGAAGAGGAAAGCCAACATACCATGTACTGTCTATTGAAAGGATGTACACTTTTCATTTTTTCAGGGGAGCAGGGAACAAGTGGTCTCCAATGGGCAAGGTGGCATTCATGTGTGCTGCCCGTTATCTTGGAAGAGTACACTGAGTAGAAGAAGGGACCAGCAGAGGAGTTTAAGTATTGATACCCTATGATAGAGGAGGCGGAAGAAGAGGAGACAGAGACCCATCCTATTGTGACTGTCATGCACACCAGATCTTTGGCGGCATGTAGTCTACAAGGAGGGCAGCTCTGTTGAGAAAGAGCATTTCATGTCAGTGGAAAGGCACATTATAGATCTGAATGCTAGAGTGGTAGAGGAGATTGCAGGTCTTTGGATTGATATGCAGGGCCTGAGGGATGTTTTACAAGAGGAGACACAGAGCATTCAGCTGAGCGCATTGTATAACCTGCACTCAGTTGCGGGTTAAATAGGTGCTAATAGGGGGATTAGCGCCTATTTAACCTGCGTCTGAGTGCGGGTTATACAGTGCGCTCGGCTGAGCACACTGTATTGCATCGGCTCCTCTTACAGGTGAACTTACGTGCATACTTTTTAAAATCAAAAACTTAACCCCCAAAAACAGAAGAATTATGGATAACAAAATCAGATTATTCTCACCTTCAGTCCATAGTAATTCTAGAAGGATCCACTCTCCTCTCTCAGCGTCATACTGGCCTCTGTTCTCACCTTTGAGGCCCAAATTCAATCTTGTCACAAAATCAGCCCTTTTCCATTTATGACAGTTTTGATACCTTTGCTCCTTCCTTGATGGGCCTGCCTATGCTATAGTCATCCAGGCCTGTGTTATCTCCTATATCTACTATAATTCCCTTTACGTGGGATTACTAAAAACTCTGATTTAACACTTGCAATTTATCCAAAATGCTCCAGCATGGCAATTGTTCAATGTCAGCAAATTTGATTGGGTCAGCCCTCTCCTAAACTCTCTTCACTGGCTCCCTATCTACTTTTGCATCTCTTTCAAACTACTGCTCCTGGCCTAAGAGGCAATCAAGGGTCTTGCTCCATATGCATTTCACTCTCTGTATATACTCTGACTTGCCCTCTTTGCACACTACCTAACACTAGCCTGGTTGCGCCTGCCCCCGAGAAAATGTGACTTGTTAGCATGAGAAAGAGAACTTTGTCCAGTTGTATCCCCTCCCTCTGGAACTCCTTGCCACTGGACATCAGATCTCCTGACCTTCAGGAAAAACTGTTTACGGAGGCCTTTGGCATATAAAGTTAGTAATAGCGTTAATAGCCACCTCTTACAATGTTATTTATACATATATATAATTATCTGATCTTCATTTTCCTTCTCACTCCAAGTTATTGATTTCCTTGTTATATGTAACTGCTTTTCTGCACTATTGTTCAAATTGTAAAGTTTGTTATAATTGCACCCCTGTTTCTTGTGAACCAGCATAATGGGACTACCGTCTTGAATGTTGGTATATAAAAAACTTAAATAAATAAATAAATAAATAAATAAAATAAAGTAGATCTCTGGCTCTTGCATTACTCATTTGCTGCGCTTTGTAATTCTTTGATTTTTGGCTTTCATCTTTATTATGTCTGATAGCTACTGTTTTTAACCCTTGCTACCCCTGCGCTTTGTAACCCCCCCCTATTTTAGTTTCTTTGAGTTGGTTCTTATTAGATAGCATAAGGATTGTTTTTGCCTCCTTCTCCTCCTGAGCTTCTGTAATACCTGCTTTGGTTTTGTGTAAGCTGGCCCTTTAAGGCCCTAGTTATTTTATAACTCACTTTGAGCTCACTTGCTGGGAAAGTATGCAATAAATACAAATAAAAAATGATATACCGAACATGTAAATTCCTAATCTCTCTAGTTCGCATAAAAGTACTGATGAAACTTGAGTTACATGCATACTTTTATGTGCACTGAGCACGGTTCAGAACAGCCATTTACGTGCATAAAACTATGTTTTAAGTACATAAATAACTTTGAAAATCAGGCCCAAAATAAACTTTGCAAAGTATGACATTCTACAGACCATTTTTTTCTGAAGTGGACCACACTGTCAGGTTCTTAACCTAAATTACTGAAACCACAGTTCTTTCTTTTGTGTTTTGCATCAGAATAAATAGCAGACAGGCTAACTTCACCTTCATAGATTCCAACATAAAGTATGCGACACAAGACCAAATACTTCAGGACTTCAGCGGGTCACGTTATTCACAAGACTAGTTCCAAGGTCAAGATATCCAGGTGCTCTTTCATATATATACAGATACAGATTAGGTACTTAAGTTCAAGGATCATGAATCTCCTCAGTCAGGTTTTATACAGCAGAAGTATGCAGTGCTTAAGTTTTTGGGAGCAAGAAGCTGTTCCATAAATCCATTTTCAAGCTCCAGGGTCCAGTTTATATTCCTCAGGAGTGGAGCATCTGGGGCTTACTTCATGCTTAATACCAAACTTGAGTCCTTGCATAATTTGGAGTTATCAGGGCTATCCTGGGATTCAGAAGGCAGGGCTCCTGTCTCTCACCAAGCAGGCTCCCTACTCAAGACCCAATTCAACCTTTTTGCCCTTACGCACACATTCCCTTAAATATCTGGGTCTTGCTATCCCTCAGGATTTATTTTGACTATATTATCTCAATATTACAAGGATTATTTTGGAAGTTCAGAAGTTTGTAACTTGACATATGATCTTTCTAACCCCTTTTTGACCAGAGTTCTATAATCAAGACAGTGATTCATTCCTTGTTACTCTGTCCCCTATAAGTGTCACCTGTAATCATCAAGACGAAGGATTAGCCTTCTTAATAACTTTTTAATGAAAATGCTTTAGAAAGAAAACTCCTCTTTATCACTCAAGAAGTCTTAAGAAATTGACTTATGCTTAAGGAAGGAAGGGGTATAATGTTCCCACATTCTTAAAGATATAATTTCCTAGAAGATGAGACACACAGTAGGTTGACACATGGAAATGTTTAAATAGGGGGCACTGGAAGTGAAAAGACAATCAGTCATTTCTTACTCCATTGTGTCATCCTTGGAAAAAGATGAAATGTGATATTAAACACATATATAACAGAGAAACAAATTAAGAAACGGATAGGATTGAAATCTTTATTGCTTTACCCTTTCTAACGTTAGTTGGTAGCACACTTTTAAAACCAATGTTTAACTGACTCAGAGTTCTGAACAATACTTATTAGGTGTCAGAACAATTGCAGATATGATACCAGAGTGTTGAGTTGGGTGAGTCACTGTAATCAGGGGGTTTTATTTCTCTATTTTCTCCTGACTAGTTAAGAACATAAGAACATAAGAAATTGCCATGCTGGGTCAGACCAAGGGACCATCAAGCCCAGCATCCTGTTTCCAGCAGAGGCCAAACCAGGCCAAACACCAAGAAGATCCCATGCTACTGATGCAATCAATAG
This sequence comes from Rhinatrema bivittatum, assembly GCF_901001135.1. Lineage (NCBI taxonomy): Eukaryota > Metazoa > Chordata > Amphibia > Gymnophiona > Rhinatrematidae > Rhinatrema > Rhinatrema bivittatum. The sequence goes on along the minus strand of NC_042615.1, from coordinate 746,615,821 downwards.
CAGTGGCTATTCCCTAAGTAAACTTGATTAGTAGCAGTTAATGGACTTCTCCTCTAAGAACTTATCCAAACCTTTTTGGAACCCAGCTACACTAACTGCACTAACCACATCCTCTGGCAACAAATTCCAGAGCTTAATTGTGCGTTGAGTGAAAAACAATTTTCTCCAATTAGTCTTAAATGTGCTACTTGCTAACGTCATGGAATGCCCCCTAGTCCTTCTAGCATCCTAAAGTGTAAATAACCGATTCACATCTACTCGCTCAAGACCTGTCATGATCTTAAAGACCTCTATCATATCCCCCCTCAGCCGTCTCTTCTCCAAATTGAACAGCCCTAACCTCTTCAGCCTTTTCTCTTAAGGGAGCTGTTCCATCCCCTTTATCATTTTGGTTGCCCTTCTCTGAATCTAATACATCGCAACTATATCTTTTTTGAGATGCGGCAACCAGAATTGTACACAGTATTCAAGGTGCGGTCTCACCATGGAGTGATACAGAGGTATTATGACATTTTCCATTCTATTAACCATTCCCTTCCTAATAATTCCTAACATTCTATTTGTTTTTTTGAATGCTGCAGCACACTGAGCCAACTATTTTAAAGTATTATCCACTATGATGCCTAGATCTTTTTCCTGGGTGGCAGCTCCTAATATAGAACCTAACATCGTATAACTACAGCAAGGGTTATTTTTCTCTATTTGCAATACCTTGCCTTGTCCACATTAAATTTCATCTGCCATTTGGATGCCCAATCTTCCAGTCTTGCAAGGTCCTCCTGTAATTTATCACAATCCGCTTGTGATTTAACTACTCTGAATAATTTTGTATCGTCCGCAAATTTGATAACCTTACTCATCGTATTCCTTTCCAGATCATTTATATATATATTGGAAAGCACCGGTCCAAGTACAGATCCCTAAGGCACTCCACTGTCTACACTTTTCCACTGAGAAAATTGTCCATTTAATCCTACTCTCTGTTTCCTGTCTTTTAACCAGTTTGTAATCCATGAAAGGACATCGCCTCCTATCCCATGACTTTTTTGTTTTCTTAGAAGCCTCTCATGAGGGACTTTGTCAAATGCCTTCTGAAAATCCAAATACACTACATCTACCGGTTCACCTTTATCCACGTGTTTATTAACCCCTTCAAAAAAATGAAGCAGATTTGTTAGGCAAAACTTCCCTTGGGTAAATCCATGTTGTGTTCCATTAAACCATGTCTTTCTATATGTTCTACGATTTTGATCTTTAGAATAGTTTCCACTATTTGTCCCGGCATTGAAGTCAGGCTCACTGGTCAATAGTTACCTGGATCACCCCTGGAACCTATGAGGAGAGATGGCTAATGATTGATTAGCATTTGTAATTATTGTCCTGATTTAGTCTAGTTAGGGTCAGTATATAGATGGAAAGTGCCCTATCTACTAGGCTTAAGTTTCTGGCTGGTAGTATTATATGCAAGATATTGGTTGTTTATTATTTGTTGTGAGTTTGTATTCACTACTGGGTTTGCTGGTGCTCAGGGTCTCTTTGTATGTATATGTTTGATATGTATCTAGTTTGTGGCAACATTTTATAATGAATGTTGTTTTAAATAGAAACTATATTTTAGAAAGTATTTTTGTAACACATTTTAAGCATTTGTAAAGATGGGATAGAAAACAAATACATGAAATGAAATGTTAGGAATCAGAAATATGTTCATTTGTGCAGCTGTGGGTTGTTGGAAGTTCCCCATACACATTTTTTGTGCTTACTTAAAGGCCTGGCTTTATATATATTTTTCTCATTAAAGTGGCATCAAATTCTGGGAAGCCATTCCTTGGATTCAAGAATTCATGAATGCCTGGTTGTAGATAACTTGCTTTGTTATGGTCTAAGGTTTCTTTGGTTTTGTTTTTACATATAAAAGCAAACTATCCCTAAACCAGCCTGTAGGTGGCAGCAAGATCTCAATGAAACATTTTTTTCACACACTGCTTTGAGTCAAAAATTTTCCACTTCTAATGCCCTTCTTAATATTCACATTGACAGTAAATCTGAGAGACTGAGATCATGTTCAATAAAGCCCGGCTTTGAGTGAGGTTTATTCCTGTCAAGGTATGCCCAAAATGAACTCATTTGGAGATACTGGCCCATGAGAAATCCCATAGGAAAGCAATGGCAGGGCGGGAAGATCTAGGTGAAATAGATTTCTCCATTGTAACAAAGGAGGTACTCCTGAAGTTTAGGACCCTGACCTTTATGTGACCCCTCTCTACCTTTGCTCTAATATTACACCACAGTCTGGTGACCACCTACTGTGACTTGGAAAACAGTTTCCACATCTGTAACTATCAGGCCCAGTTTCAACCCCTCCCTTGTGAGTTCTGTTACCAGTTGCCCGAGTAGCACTCTTTAAAAGAAGCCTGAGATCTCCCTACGTCTAACTGGTTATACTGTGGGGATGTTCCATTCATCTCGCTATTTAACATCTCCCACCAGCATCATCTTGTCTTTCAATGTCATTTTACAGAGGTCTTTGACAAAACCTTTATCTAACTCTTCTGTCCGTGCCAGAAATCCTGTAGACCAGACCCATGTACACAGAAATGTCATTTTCCCCCTTTCTAATAAAACCCACAACACTGGAAAGAAAAAAAGGCATGAACAAATAGAAAATGACAAATAGAGGATAGTGAAAAAGAGACAACCAGAAAAGGGACAAATGGATTAAAAAGCCAGAGAGCAAATTTGAAAGCCCTTTTGTGTAATGAGCAAATGTTTTCAAGTAAATAAATAAATACATAAAATAAATAGCTATTTATGCCCATACATTGGCTGTCTGATCATTGCTCTCCCACCCTATGGTAAAAAGGAGGCATATTGTTCCATAGCATTTAGCCACATTTACGAGAGGCATTGCTAGGGGTGGGATCAGAAAATATCCTGTTTTCAAGTCTATGTGTATTATTTTTTTGTAGAAAATCTACTTGCAGATACTTTGTACCTGTGTTAAGTTTCAAAGTGAAGCCATTCATGTATTTCTCTTTGAGGCTTGGCGCAAAGTCCACAGGCAAAAAGTCCCTGCGGGCTTGCTCTCAAACTGAATGGTTTGAATTTTACCGCATCAAAATACACGTCACTTCTGGAGTCAATAATGCTTAGAAAAGAATTGTTTTCCCTTCGCTGTTTATACTGAAACTAGCCGTTAAGCCCGTAAAAACGGGCTACATTTAAAAAAACATTTTCGGTCCATTTCCTTGCCACTCCCTCCCCCTCATTCTCTCTCCCTCCCTCTAGTCTCCCTCCCCCCTCCCACCTTCCCCCTCTATTCTCCCTCCCTCTCACCTTCCCCCCTCCCCTCCCCTCAGCTCCCTCTCTCCTCCCTCCCCCCTCCCCTCACTCTCTCCTCCTCTCTCATTCCCCTCCCCTTTCAGCTCATCCACAACCAATAACGGGGGCTGTCCCTCCTTCCCTCGCGCTGCCGCCGCTGCTACTGCTCCTCCCGCTCCTGCTCATCGTCACCACTGCTGCCGCCGCTGCTCCTGCTCCTAGTGACCCAGTGCCATTTTTTTTTTTCGGGCACTCTGGCCGACGTCCTCGCCCACGCATGCGCGGTAGAGCTGCTCTCTACTGTGCATTTGCGGCACGTCGGTCAGGGCTCCCTTATTTACTATAAAAAAAATAGAAATCTAAACATTGACAGTTCTGGCACTTCATTTCAGACTTAAGAGGCAGAGTAGCAGGGTTTGTTCTGCTCCAGCCTCTCACCTTCCGGCAGCCTGCAGGGAAGAGGAGAGGGGGGGTGGGCCTGGAGCACACAAGGAAGAGATCATCCACTCTGCTCCCTTCCCTGCTTGCTCCCCCTCCCCCCATTCCTGTACTGCTGGGAACAGAGGGGAAGGGGTGATACTGAAGCAGATGCTGTAAAGCAAAGAATAGACGCAAAAAGGGGGTTTAACTATCACAAGTCTGAAACTTGTAAGTAGCACTATCAATTGTCAAAGTTCAACCCTAGCCTTGGTGAACGACACTACTACTTTCAACTTTCAAACTTGTACTCATTCAACCTCTTTTTGTGTCCATTACTGAGAGTTTAATTTCTGGCAGAACCACCCAGAACAGCGTTCTGTCACCTTTATTTATTTATTTAAAATATTTCTTGACCACACTATCAACCTTTCTAGGCAGGACCTGAGAAAGCAGAGCAGAGCTGGAAGTGTATATCAATGTTAGCTCCCCTGAGAACAGAACCAGTTGCTGCATAGATTACGCCTCCCAGCTTTTGGAGGAAGCAGAGCAGAACAGAGAGAATTGGAGCTGTTCACCCTGAGACAGGGACAGTCCCATGAATTTGATATTTGTGCACTTTCCCAGCAAATTTAGGAGGCTGTGAGGAACAACAGCCAAAGTAAAAAAAAAAGAGATGTGGGCTGAATGTCCGTCAGCTCCACTACTTTTGCCACTCCTTGGTGTGTCCAAGTCTGAGTCTGAGTTCCAAGTTCTGAGTTCCTGAGTCTGAAGTCCAAGTTCCTGAATTTGAGTTTCGAGTTCCTGAGTCATGTCCCTGGTCTCCGGAGTTCTTGTTCCAGCTACCTGCCTGTTCCAAGTCCTGAGCCTTCATCTTGTCTCAAGTCTTTAGAGCCTTGGTCTTGCCATGTAACGTCAGACTCTTCAGCTTGTCTTGTCATGAGTGTCCAGATTCCTCAGCCTTCGTTTGTCCTACATTCAAGCTACTCCTAAGCAGTTAGTCCAAAAGGACTTATGGAGTGGCCTGAGGGCAACCCCGGAGTCCAGCATAGGTTGCTGGTTCTCATCCAAGATCTCCTAGTTCCTGGTTCATCTGTTCCAAGTCTTAAGTGATCCAGTTCCAAGTCAAGAGTGTTCCTGTTTCAAGCTTAGCTTGTGCCTGGATATGCAAATCAAGCAGCAGTGTGGAACACAGCCAGCCCCGGAGTTGTGTCGGCCACACTGCGGCACAGGGCTCACACTCATGTCCGTCCGTGTTCACAACAATGTTGGTATTTCTCTTGGTTGTTTTCCTCATATGTGTATATAACTTACTTTATCTGTCTCTTTTGTAAACTGTAACCTTCTGTAAGTGTTCCCTTTGTTTCCTTTATAATATTTTAATCCAGATAGGTTAGTATGATGGTCTCAGTCTCTTTTCCTAGAATTCCCTGTGTAAGTGTTGGTGAATGGTGATCTCTCAGTTTTTCCCTAGTCTAGCTAGACTGTGAGTGGATGCTGTGGTGAATAGGCGTAACTTGCGTGCACTGGCCGGCTGCCGATGCGCGATCCCCCAGCACAGCTGCTGTGCCGGAGGCCTCGGTCCCACCCCCGCCCTGCCCCTTTCACAAAGCCCCGGGACATAGGCTCGGCGCGTGTAACCCTTTTAAAATCCGCCCATTTGAATTTCCCTCTCTTCTGTCTATGCACAGAGGAATTGCTTCAGCAGTTCTTTGGTGTATTTTACAGAAATTACATACTCTCACTCTCTCTTTTTGTAATCACACACTTATTTCAGGTCACTGGTTTCCAGACCAGGTATTTAAATAATATAAGGCTGTCAATTCTTAGAAAAAAATAGAGACATATATATCTATATCTATCTATCTATCTATATATATCCTGAGGTTAGAATATAGAGTGTCTTCTTCTCTGCAGTACATGTATAATAGCACACCACTATACTTGTATCTCTTTTCAAATTCACAGTTCTGAGTTTTAAACTCAGTGTTTAATTTGTGTTTAATTTGTTCCCTTCAGGGTAAGTTGATAGCCTCACCTGAATGTGAAGTGTTGCATTCTATTTTTAATTATTAGTACAACTTTGTGCAGTGGGAGTCTGTTACTGCTTAATGTTATAAGTAACATAGGCAAGCAGTTTAAGCAAATTGATCCTTACGTCCCATATTAGCTTGCCTGACCACCTTATGAAAAAAATCACTGAAGCTGTCTGTTCCCCCCTTTCACAAAGGATTTGGTTATCATATATCAGGTGCTATTAATGAATCTTTTTCCCTCTCAAAAAATAAACTTCTCTCCTGGACTTTAATTTCTCCTGTTCTGTTTATTAATGGAGAGATAGAGGTATAGCGGCGATATACACAGTTGTATAACCGGATGCGTGATCTTAAACTCCTTTCACAATTTTGCTTCTAAGGTTCAAGCAGTACATGAATCCTCTATCAATGGCTGATACAATTACACATGATTCAGCTACAATTATTAATCATACAGGATTAACTGACTCTATCCCGGTACTTACCTGGAATATACTGAATTCCCACTATTAAAACACTTTGGGGCAGATTTTTAAAGGGATACGCGCGTACCCCCCGAAAATCTGCCCCAGGCTCCCCCCTGTGTGTGCCAAGCCTATGTTGCATAGGCTGCCGGCGCGCGCAAAGCCCTGGGACGCGCGTAAGTCCCGGGGCTTTCGTGGGGGTCGTCGGGGGTGCGTTGGAGGCGTGTTGCGGCCGGCGCATCATCGGAGGCGTTCCAGGGGCGGGGCCGCGGGCGTGGTTCCGGCCCGGGGGCATGGCCGTGGCCTCCGGACCAGCCCCCAGACCGGAACATGGTGCGCCGGCAGCCGGCCCAGCGCGCACAAGAGGCAGGCGTAACTTTTGGAATAAAGGTGTGTGGGGGGGGGGGGGAAATTAGTTAGGGCCGGGGGGATGGGTTAGGTAGGGGAAGGGAGGGGAAGGGAGGGGAAGGTGGGGGGAGGTGGAAGAAAAGGTCCCTCTGAGGCCGCTCCGATTTTGGAGCGGCCTGCTCACTTGCTCTAACCACTTTTCAATAACTTTCCTGTCAGCTTAGCATGAAGCACTTGGGTTATTATGGATATGGTACACTGACAGTTTCCAGTAGCTCTTAGGTTCTAGCATGGACTATGACACCACCAATTAGCTGCCAACTTTTACTGAGAGCAAAGGATGGGAACCCTGAAACCCTCTACTGTGAGAGGCAATTTTACCATAAAATTTAGTTTTAAAGCATTTTCCCAGCCTTTATATTTAAAAAAAAGTTACCTTCCAACTTTAACTTTTAACTCTGTGAGTTATATTTCCCCTTTCTTAAACATTGTTGACCTCAACATGTTTCTCACTTATTCACTCATCTTGCATTCCATGTAAGATATAAGGTAGTCAGCTGTCCAGCCAAACTCAATCAAGAGATATAGCTGTTTGAAACCGTTTTTGATCAATATTTGTATTGGTAAACGGTATATAAATACGTTAAATAAAATAAATAAAACATGTGCCAGTCGAGCTTGTTTCTAGGATTATACATTCATCTGGAGAAATTTTGAATCACAGCTCCACTGCACAAGCTTAGCTACCTCTAAGATGTTAATAGAGGTACAAAATAGAGATGTGAATCGGAACCGGTATCGGTTCTGATTCCGGTTCCGATTCATATCGTGAAATATTTTTCTTGCAGTCCGATCGGGTTTTTTTTTTGTTTTTTTTTAATCGGCTGCGCCCGAGCTGATAACCAAAAAATACAGCCGACTCTTTAAAATGAGTTTGTTAGTATCCCCCCACCCTTCAGACCCCCCCCTAAAATTTTTAAATACCTGGTGGTCCAGCGGGGGTCCCGGGAGCATTCTCCTGTGCTCGGGCCGTCGGCTGCCAGTAAACAAAATGGTGCCGATGGCCCTTTGCCCTTAGCATGTGACAGGGTATCCGTGCCATTGGCCGGTCCCTGTCACATGGTAGGAGCAATGGATGGCCGGTGCCATCTTTAAAAATGGCGCGGGCCATCCAGTGCACCTACCATGTGACAGGGGCTGACCAATGGCACCGATAGCCCCTGTCACATGGTAAGAGCAAAGGGCCATCGGCACCATTTTGATTAATGGCAGCCGACAGCCCGAGTGTGGGAGAATGCTCCCGGGACCCCCGCTGGACCACCAGGTATTTAAAAAGTTTTTGGGGGGTCCGGAGGGTGGGGGGATACTAACAGATTTTAAAGGGTCAGGTTGTGTTTTTAGGTTGTGTCCTTTCTTCCCGCCTCCCCCCCCCATAACGATAAGAAAACCCACTAAATTAATTGTGGGGTTATCGCTATCAGGGACCCCCCGACATCTGACGATATTTTCAATCATCAGATAAACGATTCACATCCCTAGTACAAATTACCCAACTTCACTACACAAGAATTAATGAAATCACAGCTTTTAATTTGACATATAATCACAGATACCAACCTTGATTGACTTGACCATGTCGAGCAAAACTTTGATTTTTCATACTGATTTCCATCAAGTGCAACTCTTTCAGACACTATTATTGGAATGTCTGAAGTTTCTCTTCCTAGGAGCCTACTGAGTGGACTTAAAGCCCCCTTCCCAACGCAGATTTTCCTTTCAGATTCTTTTTAGCCCCATTTTTTCTTTAGGAATCCTTTTGACTAGGAGAGAGAATCTGAAACAAATGATTACTCTCATCTGTTTCCCTTTTTATCACTCTTCCTTTTAACTCAAGTTCCATCAACAGAAATAACTTGACATGACATCTGGTCTATTTTAGTTTTATCGCCAACAAAAACTGTACAGATGCTTCTATTATGTTGGTATACCTCTTCCACATTATATAGATGACTTCCTTAGCATCGGCCATTCCCTGTCCATCTCCACACCCAAGCCCCTCAGAAAGATCCATCCTTCCTCTCCAGTATTAACACCACCAGTACACCTGTCTCACAGTCTTTTATGGTACTTGAAGTTTTCTGAGTTTCCACGACACTATTTATATTACTTCCTTCTTCTTGATTCTCTTGTAGAGGTTATTGTAGAGTAGAGAAACATTCCTATGTCTCAAACTAGATTATGGATGACTATATGGTAAAAATAGTTAGACCAAGCCAAGTGTACCCAATATATTTTTCTCTGCACTGTCACTTGTGACATGTTCACAGAATCAGAGTTACCCCAACTGTTGGTATGGTCAGTTATCAAAGCTGCTGTTGTCAACAATGTTGCTGTAATTCTTAATCCAACATTTAATAAACAGAGGAACATAAGAAACCACTTATAAATTAGACAACGGTTATCACTGTCTTTCTTTGAGGTTCTTCTTCTGAGAAAGGTGATATTACATCTTATTTACTGTATTCATACTTTCACACTTTTGTTGATACTGGTGCTACCACAACAAGCATCTTTATTTTCTTCAGAAAATCTCTCAATACTGTATTTGATGTTAAACTTCTTACTTTATAGATTTTCCTTCACAATTTACTCTTTTCCACCTTTACTTTTTAGAGAGGTTGCATTCTTTTAACCATCTCCTGCTGATAAATGGTGCACATTTCAATATGCTTCTAGATCCCTGTTGTTCACACCTTTTTTGGTCTGTTCTACTATTTTATTTTCTTTAAGGAAGTATGCTATAATCTCTGGAGAGCTCTCTCATTTTTCTTCCATTATTTCTTCACTTGACATCATCTCTGCCATAACTTTCATCTCCATAGAGATCATATCCTCTTTTTGAAACCTGGCCAATGGCACCTGGAGCTTTAAAGCAATTAGTTACTGAAGATCAAAGATTCTCTGCAGAACTTGGCTCATATATATATCTATCTCCGCTTCTATTTTGAGTTCTTCTTCCATCCTTTTTAAAATGGAGAGAAATATCCTTCACCAATTCTGGTAAGTCATCAGTGCCAGTTATGTATATATTATATCTTGTGTGACTTTCTCCACTTAGAGAACTACTTCAGTAGCCGGTTGCTGAGGGACATCTTGCACAAAGAGGTGTGTCTGAAGTTTTCTTTCTCCTACTCCTATCTCTACATGAGACTATTCCTTGAGAGATTCATCACATATGGATAAAGCTGCTATGAAGGAGAAAAACTTGTGGTTGCAGCAAAGTTTTTAAATTATTCACTAAAAGGTGTTTACTCACCATTTTGACAATTTTCAAAAAAAGCAGGATATTTAATAATTTAAAATTTTTTCCTGGGACATTATACAATTTATATGAATATTTCCTTGTAAATTATATTTTAAGAATACATAGGGGCAGATTTTAAAATGTACGTGAATGGTGTACATTTGGGGGCGCTACCCGGCGCGCACAAATGTATGCCTGATTTTATAACATGCGCGCACAGGTGCGTGCATGTTATAAAATCAGAGGTCGGTGCATGCAAGGAGGTGCACCAAGCCCTCAGGGAGACCAGCTGGCTTTCCCCGTTCCCGAGGCAGGTGTAACTTGCGCATGCTGGCGCGCGATCACCTGGCACAGCAGCTGTGTGGAGGCCTCTGGCCACACCCCCTCCCCGCCCATGCTCCTTTTTGCAAGCCCTGGGACTTACACGCATTCCGGGGCTATAGGCCCGGCTCGCGTAAATCCAGGTGGCCTTTTAAATTCTGCCCCTTAATGTTCTCAGATTGCATTTTATTTATTTTTATAATCTATTAAATTTAAATCTTATTAATAATGATATACAATCAGGAAGATCAAGACAAATCATGCAATAACAGACAAAACAAGTTACACATCTGTATAGAATAATTCCACATTATAAGGGGATAAGCGCCAACACCTTAAACCAAGGAAATACCATTAAAGAAATTTTCAAAGGAATCCTATTTTCACCATCCCATTCAAGATTCCTTATTCATCAGGAAAGACTTAAGATATAGAGGATCCACAAAAATATACTTGGTTCCTTGTATATCACTGTACAGTTACAGTGGGATTTTAAGAAGAAAGATGCCCCAATTGCCAAAACTCTGGTTTTAAACATAAGAAAAGTTTCCACCTGATCTAGATTTCTATTGAGATAAGGAAAAACTGATATTTTCTGGCAACAGTTAGGGAGGTATCAGCTGACTCCATACCCAGTGATGAGTTAGTATGAAGCAGATGGGAATCCATGGGTCCTCACAGTGGCGTCATTATTTGTGGGATCACTGGGCCCTTTCCTTTTCTCTTCTTGCTCATTCTACAGAAGAAAGGAAAAATGCACAAAGGGGCATGCTCCTTTGGCGCATGGCTTGAGTGCACTGGCATCAGGGCACTGCAATGCACTGGCTTTTCAAGCCCCCGATGCACAGGTGACATCAGCATTGGGAGAGATGGTGTCCACAGTGTTCCCACCCAAGCCTCAGGAATCCAACTGTCCACTCAGATTGGATTTTAGGGGATGTAAACTTGAGGAGCTCCTGGGAACCACATCTAGTTATTCCCCCTTCTATTTTACTTGTCCCTCCATTACAGAATCCAGGAGCCATGTCTTCAGGAAGAGTGAGCCAAGGCATGCTCAGAACCTTTGATTGGTTGAAATATTAAGTGGAGAAAAGTGATGAAGACGATGCTGAAAGAGAGAATAGTGAACTATCTACAGTCGGGAGAATTGCTGGACCAGAGGCAGCATGGATTCACCAGGAGAAGATCCTGTCAGACAAATCTGATTGACTTTTTTGACTGGGTGACTAGGGAGTTGGATCAAAGAAGAGTGATCAAAGAAGAGCGCTCAACGTCATCTACTTGGATTTCAGCAAGGCTTTTGATATGGTCCCGCACAGGAGGCTGGTGAATAAAATGAGAAGCTTAGGAGTGAGTGCCGAAGTGGTGGCCTGGATTGCAAACTGGTTGACGGACAGAAGACAATGTGTGATTATAAATGGAACTTACTCTGAAGAGAGAGCGTTGTTAAGCGGAGTGCCGCAAGGATCAGTGTTGGGACTGGTCCTGTTCAATATCTATGTGAGCAACATAGCGGATGGGATAGAAGGTAAGGTTTGTCTGTTTGTGGATGACACTAAGATCTGCAACAGAGTGGACATGCCAGAAGGAGTGGAGAGAATGAGACGGGAAAAGAAGCTGGAAGAGTGGTCGAAGATAAGGTAGCTGAGATTCAATGCCAAGAAGTGCAGAGTCATGCATATGGGGTGTGGAAATCGGGAAGAATTGTATTCGATGGGGGGTGAAGGGCTGATGTGCATGGAGCAGGAGAGAGACCTTGGGGTGATAGTGTCTGATGATCTGAAGTCGGCGAAACAATATGACAAGGCGATAGCTAAAGCCAAAAGAATGCTGGGCTGCATACAGAGAGGAATATCGAGTAAGAAAAGGGAAGTGATTATCTCCTTGTACAGATCCTTGTACAGTGATAATCCCCTTGCACAGATCCTTGGTGAGGCCTCACCTGGAGTACTGTGCTCAGTTCTGGAGATCGTATCTCCGAAGGAATAGAGACAGGATGGAGGCAGTCCAGAGAAGGGCGACCAAAAAGGTGGATGGTCTTCATCAAATGACTTATGAGGAGAGATTGAAGAATCTAAATATATACATCCTGGAGGAAAGAACGAGCCGAGGTGATATGATACAGACTTTCAGATACTTGAAAGGTTTTAATGATCCAAAGATAACGACAAACCTTTTCCATTGGAAAAAAATCAGCAGAACATAAGAACATAAGAAATTGCCATGCTGGGACAGACCAAGGGTCCATCAAGCCCAGCATCCTGTTTCCAACAGAGGCCAAAAACCAGGCCACAAGAACCTGGCAATTACCCAAACACTAAGAAGAACCCATGCTACTGATGCAATTAATAGCAGTGGCTATTCCCTAAGTATAATTGATTAATAGCCATTAATGGACTTCTCCTCCAAGAACTTATCCAAACCTTTTTTGAACCCAACTACACTAACTGCACTAACTACCTTCTCTGGCAACAAATTCCAGAGCTTTATTGTGCGTTGAGTGAAAAAGAATTTTCTCCGATTAGTCTTAAATGTGTTACTTGCTAACTTCATGGAATGCCCCCTAGTCCTTCTATTAATCGAAAGTGTAAATAACCGAGTCACATCTACTCATTCAAGACCTCTCATGATCTTAAAGACCTCTATCATATCCCCCCTCAGCCGTCTCTTCTCCAAGCTGAACAGCCCTAACCTCTTCAGCCTTTCCTCATAGGGGAGCTGTTCCATCCCCTTTATCATTTTGGTTGCCCTTCTCTGTACCTTCTCCATTGCAACTATATCTTTTTTGAGATGCGGCGACCAGAATTGTACACAGTATTCAAGGTGCGGTCTCACCATGGAGCGATACAGAGGCATTATGACATTTTCCATTCTATTAACCATTCCCTTCCTAATAATTCCTAACATTCTATTTGCTTTTTTGACTGCTGCAGCACACTGAGCCGACGATTTTAAAGTATTATCCACTATGATGCCTAGAACCAGGGGTCATGATTTAAAACTCGAGGGAGGAAGACTCAGAACCAATGCCAGGAAGTATTTCTTCATGGAGAGGGTGGTGGATGCCTGGAATGACCTTCCGGAGGAAGTGGTGAAGACCAGAACTGTAAAGGACTTCAAAGGGGCCTGGGATAAACACTTAGGGGTAGATTTTATATTTTTGCGCGAGCGCGTACTTTTGTTCGCGCACCAGGCGCGAACAAAAGTACGCTGGATTTTATAAGATACTCGCATAGCCGCGCTTATCTTATAAAATCCGGGGTTGGTGCGCGCAAGGGGGTGCACATTTGGGCAACCTGTGCGCGCCAAGCCCAGCACGCGCTGCCTGTTCCCTCCGAGGCCGCTCTGATTTCGGAGCGGCCTCGGAGGGAACCTTCCTTCGCCCTCCCTTCCCCTACCTTACCCACCCCCCTGGCCCTATCTAAACCCCCCCCCCCCTTACCTTTGTTGGCAGATTTACGCCTGCTTTCAGCAGGTGTAAATCTGCGCGCGCCAGCGGGCTGTTGGCGTACCATCACCCGACCCGGGGCTGGTCCGGAGGCCTCGACCATGCCCCGGGCCGGTGCCACACCCCTGGGCCCGCCCCCGAAACGCCGCCTCACGCCCCCGAAACGCTGCATCATTCCCGGAATGCCCCCGACACGCCCCTTTTACGAAGCCCTGGGACATACGCGTGTCCCAGGGCTCTGCGCACGCCGGTGGCCTATGCAAAATAGGCATGCCGGCGCGCGAGGGCCCTGTGCACGTAAATCCGGCCGGATTTACGCGCACAGGGCATTTAAAATCCGGCCCTGTGGCTCCATAAATTCTAGAGGATGTGAATGAAGAGTGGGTGGCTCACGGGAACGACGGCTACTACCTGGTGATAATACCCTTATTCAATAATCATACACACGGTGAATGCGACTCCAACATTGCTCTAAGCTTCAGCGACAATGAGGAAATGTGGAAAAAAGGATTTGCATTCACAAAAAAGCGGGGAGTAGCTTGCTTGTTACAGCGGTTACTGCCCCAAACCAAATAAGCCTGATACTTCACTTTCAATGCATATCCAGCATAGCTCTCTGCTTCAATGGCAGGGGAGAAAGTTTGACACTTCACGCATATCCAGCATAGCCCTCTGCTTCAACGGCAGGGGAGCAAGACTGATACTTCACTCAATGCAAAGCCAGCATAGCTCTCTGCTTCAATGGCAGGGGAGAAAGTTTGACACTTCACGCATATCCAGCATAGCCCTCTGCTTCAACGGCAGGGGAGCAAGACTGATACTTCACTCAATGCAAAGCCAGCATAGCTCTCTGCTTCAATGGCAGGGGAGAAAGTTTGACACTTCACGCATATCCAGCATAGCTCTCTGCTTCAACGGTAGGGAGGAATGAAGAAAGGTGGATCTATATTCAGGCAACAACCAACAAGGACTGAATTACATAGTCTGGATAAACAGATAAGCATGGGTGTAACTTGCTTATTGAGGAGGTTAATACCCCTAACTAATTAAGCTATTTCACTTAGATACAGTTCCTACACTGTTCTCAACATTAATGGTGGGGGTGGAAGGGAAATAGAATAAAAAAGGTTACTAAGAGCCAAGAGAAACAGATAAGTACGTGAGAGAAAAAAAAAAAGTGTGAAAGCTTGCTGGGCAGATCGGATGGGCCGTTTGGTCTTCTTCTGCCGTCATTTTTATGTTTCTATATATGGAGGAGGTAGTTTCTATACTTTTCTAGTGCAAAACAGAAACAATTCCTCTCACACTTGTGATTTGGTGGTTCAGGCTTCTGATTGGACTCTCCTGGTTTATTTTTGTTTTGCAGTCTTCTGAAACTCCTGGATCAAAGTGAATTCAAGGCTTTTTTCCTTTTTTAATTTGAGTGCTCTCATAGCTGATGATCCCAGGTTAATAAAACAGTACTACAAGGTGGTGACTAAGCCAGACGAATTCCAGAGTTCATAGAAAAGGGCATAAATAAAAAGAGATGCTAATTCCATACCTATGAAAAAATATGGACAGAGTAGAAGCCACACAGGAAAAGATTTCCAAAATAATGCAGAGTGCACACCAAAGGTCCTATGACATGAAACTTAAGGATCTAAATACGTATTTTCAAGAAAACAGAGGAGTTGTGGGGGGATGGGGGAGGGAATATGATAGAGAATAATAGAGATATTGAAATATGTCAAAGGTATAAATCAAGCACAGTCAGCAAACCTTTTTTTCTGCAAAACGAAAGCTCTAGAACAAGAAGACATATTTGAGTCTTTGAGGTAGACTCATGAGTAATACCAGAAGATCTTTTCACATGGAATGGTAGTAGATGCATGGAATTATGGAATGGCCTTTCCAGGGAGGTGGTGAAGACAAAAACAACAAGTTCAGAATAAAATGTGAAAAGCACAGATGATCCCTATTGCTAAAGAAGAGAAAGGAAAGCCAGAGATAAAGTAGGATCTAGCTGGGAAAGAGAATCAAGGAAAAAATGTTCCAGGTCATTGTTTTTATTTTTTTTTCTAACCAAATAGTATGCTAACAGTCATGGAAAACAGAAGAACTTACTGACACCTAAATCAACAAAACAATTTTCTAGTGGGGTCATTATATGAAATTAGAATTCTAATGCCCCAAATCATTTTAGAGAAGTAAATTAGCTCCAATTTGTTTTCAACTAGAAAAACTCACTTAAAAATATCCCATCAAACAAATTTTGCAACCCTTCTCAAATCATGCAACATCTTTTGTCCTAAAAAGGTATTTTATAAAACTCTGATGCATCCATGCTTCGAGAAAAACTGTAATTTCCAATGTAATATTTTATAAAGAACAACTTTAATGGAAAAAGAAACCAAGGATATACGAATTCCCCAAGGTATTCTAACATCTCATAAATGGGCCCATCTTACCTTCTCCATCTATATATAACATCTATAGTATAAATATTTAAAAAGCATTTCTAAATATCCTCAGATATAAACCACAGAGATTTCAAGATCCAATTCTTAAATTCAATTAATGATGACTTCTTGGATTACTCACTATACTGAATAGTGTTACAACATTAAAATTATGCATTTGTGATTGAGAAAATTGAGAAAAACCAACAAAGAGTACCCTATAATAGTCTTTTATTGCAGATTTATAGAGGGCAATTTTCATAGCTATTTACATTCATGAGTACTAATTTAACTGGATATATTATCCTATCTAAAAACTGCCCTCCTCAAGTGGCTAACAGAATGTATCAGCTTTCAAAACTCATCTACTTTTATCTGGGTTAAAAAGAGATATTTATGGGGGGCTGTGTTTAGGTTAGAGGTGTAAAACAGAACAATTATGTAGAATTTTCAAAAGTTTGCATTCTTGCTTACCTCCGTTGGCCACCTGCACAAATAGCAGATTCAAAGCACATGGGCACTTTTAGCACTCATACTTTCTACTAACTAGTTTTCAGGGAGAAGCTATTCAGGTATATTCTCTTTGAAAATAAACTGCAAAGTAGGGGCCAGATTCAGTAAGGCTTTTCTCTCATTTTGTGTCTATGGTAAAGGTACCTACATAGTTTAAAATTACGTGAGTTACTCAAAATTGCCCCTGTAGAAAAAAATTTCCAAAGCCATTTACCCTGGGAAATACATATTTATTTGGGTAAATTTGCTAGGGATTTGCATTTGTTTTAGAATGAATGGTAATCAGAACCACATTGGGCAATTTCATTTTGGTTAATTTTACATTGAAACAAATGCACAGTCGAAAATTCCTAAGATTTTCAAAGTCATTTCAGAAAATAGTGAAATTAATAAAAAATGAGAAAATAGTGAAATTAATAAAAATGAGAAAAACAAAAAGCAAATAACAATGATCCAAATACAAATAAAACAAACCAAAATGAAAAATATATTGACCTCCACAGTTGTTCTAAAAGTACTCACAGTTTTATATAACATGCACACTTTTAGGTGGGTTAGAAACAGATAGTCCAAGAAGTGTGTTGAAGTTAGAATAGCAAAACAAAAGTATACATGCTATTTTGCCTGCACAAATTTGGATGTGCTACCATTTCTATTTAAGTTCTTAAAGTTTGCACATATCTTGCTATTAGACAGATTACTCATAATTGCCTCTATAATGGCAGATGTGACTAAATAGAAAGAGTTTTCAGAAACTCTAAGAACAATTAGTATTTCAGGAATCTCATAAACATATGAACAAAAATGATGCTTTTAATTATTGTTTGGTATAATTGTCAATTGAATTTTTTTTTTTTTAAATTATGCCAGCAGTGCTATCTTGCTGCAAGCTGCACCTGTGAAAGTGCCAGATATTTACAATACTACTCTATAATATATTGCCACATGGCAAACATAAGAAATAGGACAAAAAAAAAGCTTACCTTGCAAAGCTAGAGCATTCTAATATGCAAGAAGTACAGATCAGTCCCAGTATTACATAGATGGTGGGCATTTTTTTTTTTGTTCAAAGTAGATGTGGAAGAAACTACAAAGATCAATTTTGGGGTCTATATATTGCCTCTTTTTGTTGGTCACTTATTAACAGACATGCAAACAAATTCATTGATAGGCCACCCAAAGGATGGGAGAAGCTAGACCTTGCTCATTTACAGTAAATGTTCTGGACAAACGAAAAACCCCCCACAATGTTCTGTTACTGGATATGAAATATTAAACAAATAAAGATGTTCCCTGCAAGACCTTGACAAGGTTTTAGCGGAAATCTTTGGCAGCATAGGAAGTGTTACATACATAACTGGATTAGCCTATAAGGATTTTTTGCCCACAAAATGTTCAAATAGTCAACACTGGGCCAAAGTCAATGGGTATTTTTAACCCGCAGACTCTGCACCAATTTTCAAAGCAGTAGTACGTGTTTACTTTCACTTTGAAGCTTGTAACAAAGTGCCCGAGGACATTTACGCCTGCTTTTCCTGGGGGTATTTTTTTTTTTAATGGAAAATAACATTCAAAGAATCAAAAATACAATCTGCATATGTTTTTCCTTCTTCTGTCCTAAACTTCCCCTTCAGCCAATGAATGTCTCCTCTTAATATGGCTAAGAATCTGCATATTGTAGAATAACCTGCATTGGAGGAGAGGAATTTTCAAACAACCGATTAATGTGGACAAAAAGCAATTTTTACCTGTGAAAATTGCCCTCCTCATAGTTGATGATTTGTTGCTGGCTAGCTTGTAGAACCCAGTGCAAGATCCGATCTGGATAGACAAGGTTATCTTAACAGCCCTCGCTTCATCATGTGCCGAGCATGAATTACTTCTTTTTAGTGCTTTTCACCACATAGCAGAAAAGCATTCATAGCACCACTGCAGCTATAAGTCAAGTTGGGACATAACATGGACTTATGGACCCCGTTCCCCCCTGAATAGGACAAACTCTGGCCAGAGACCAGAGAGGCCGGCAGCCAATGAGTGTGTCAGCTGCTGGCCCTGCTACCCCAAACAACAGGAGAGGGTTGGGGTAGCAGGCCCAGCAGCTCTGAAAAGCCAGCATAGAGTGGGAATTACCTCTTTTCCTCATGCCAGCCTGAAGATGAAGATGCTGTTGCACTGAAGCCTCCTTTTTCTCCTGGTTTGGATATTCCTTCTTCTAGTTCTAGCTGGGGATTCCTCCTGCTCATGTGGTCACAATTGCTGATAAAAACAAGTCCATCAATACAGTCAGAAAACACTGTTACTCACTGTTGACCACATGGTTACTGGCTACCAGACAACTTTATAGCCAGACCAGGAACGATCATCCCAGGTGGTTCACATCATGTACCTGGCTTACTCTTTCAGACTGAGTTACCCATGCCTTTTCTTGGTTTCCTGCTCCCTGAAGGAATCACTGCTCCAGGCCCTGGGGAGGAAGAAAACTTCAAAACCAGTCAGGATTATCAGCGGGCCCAATTGCACAGGAAGCTAGATTATGTCCACGAGGACATGCCTGCCCAAAAGATCAGTGCAGGAAGTAGACCACAAAGCCATCCCACCTCTTGTCGGTGTACTGAATGCAAAGGGAAGGCCCATAATATATTGCCCCCCAAAAACATGGATTGCCACAGTACAAATCAGCCCACCTAGCACAAACCTCTAGAATATCTTCTATTGTGGTGGAGTTAAGGCCTGACAGAGTGGCCAGTGTCAAGATTCTTATTGCTAGAGAGCAATCTGCTTTAGGAGAAACAAGCCAAAAATCTGAAAACCCTGAAAGTAAAATTTCTCTGTCTTCCAAATACTTATCCAAAGAGAGAACTCTTATGGCCAGTGGTAAATTGGATAAAACAGAAGCTGCTTTATAGTATCTTACAGAATTATCCTATTCAACTTATGTCAAATTGGTGAGCTCTTATATTTTTATTGTAAATACAGTGTTTTAAAAAATTGTTTGACAAGATACCAGTGATAAATGTAAGTAAATAAATAAATTTATTTTCTATGTAAGACAACTTTGTCACTGTTTTATGGTTGCAATGTAAACCGGAGTGATAATTAACTCTGTTATTTGAACTTCGGTATAGAAAAGTTATAAATAAATCAATCAATCAATCAATCAATCGACACAGGAACATTCATCACCAGAAAATAAAAGCTGCTCACAAGAAAACTGAAATCTTCCTTACCGTGATCATGAAGGATTTGCAATCCCTGTGTAAAGCCTCACTAGGTGTCTACTAAGCTCTATTCTTTTCAAAGCTCAGGTAGGGAGTGTAAGAATCGGAGCAGCATGGCACCAACTCTCAGCTCCCTACTGTGGGTTGTTGTTGCCATCCTCTATATAAGTAGGGACCTTCATTTTCAATTTTTACTGTTCTTTATTATTCCTGGGAATTTATCAGGATTTATTATGATAAGAACAAAAATGGGAGAAAATCAGTTGAAAATAATGACTCATTTTTCTGGGTAAATATCAGAGTTTATTTTGGTGGACAGAAGCCAGGATGGCAAACCAACATTATCAGATTCTCCCATCCACCCACTCAGCAACATACCCATCTTTTCTCCCATCCCCTGCCTAACATACTCCTCTCCCTCCCGCCCCTCCTATATAGCCCCCCCCCTCCACACACACACACACACACTGAAACTGTATTCATCCTTACCAGTGGTGTCTGTAGGCTTCTCTCTCCCTCGGCAGCAGCTTACTGAGACTCCCTCACTCTGCAACACTGCACTTCTGCTTTTGTGCAGGGCCAGGGAGCCTGCCGAAAGTGCTTCTGGTGGACAGGGCCTGCTCGAAATGCATTCATGGCACCAGCCAGCAGGCACTTTGGCTGCTTGGGGGCTGAGGAGGCATGGGTGGCACTGGAGGACGAGTGCTTTTATTAGTGGGGGAGCAGGACTTGGAACACAGCATGCACTTTGACCTACAGTGGTTTCCAGCAGTGGCTGCAGGCCTTGAAACGCTTCATCTGCAGCTCTGGAGCAGCTTCTATAATCAGCGTAAAAGGGTGAATATCATTTTAAATCAAATGTACTCTTTGGAAAAAATCCAGAAATTTATGGGTGAAAATCATTTAAAACTGAAAACAAAGGACCCTATATATAAATTGTTTTGTGCCAAGTAGAGAGGATGGGAAAATACCAGAAGTCAGAATTCAAGAGGTTATCAATGCAATTCGGAGTTCGCTTTTAACTAATGGCCTGTTTTTAAATGTTGGAAAAACTAAAATCTTGTGGGTAGGTAAACAATGAACTTTAAATAATACTTTAAATGTGCAGTATGATGCTGAGGTGTTACCAATACAATCTCAAATTAGAATCATGGGGATTTATGTAGATTCGCAGCTATTCTTTAGAGTGCATCTACAGCGTTTGGTAAAGATCACATTTTTTAAGTTAAAAATGCTACAAACTTTACATTTCATGTTAAAAGCAGACTTATTTAGAACTGTGGCTCAAGTCTTGGTATTAAGTCATTTAGATTATTGTAGCACTCTACTGGTGGCTTTCCTGGCACTTTATTACGGGCCTTACAGCTGATGCGGCATACAACAGCAAGATTGATTACGGGAATAAAATATGGAGAGCATATCTCTGTAGTTATGAAATCTCTACATTGGCTTCCAGTTAAATGGAGGTCTCAGTTTAGAATATTGGTGATGATTCATAAATTGTTTTACTCAAATACTCATTGTGTGGTGGCCAAGACATTTGCTTGGTTTACTTCATTATGTATGCTGCAATCTTCAGGAGCAAAGCTGTTGGCCGTACCTGCCACAGAGAATTTTAGGTTGCAGAAACTCTGGAGAGAGCGCTATCTTTTGTAAGGTCTAAATTATGGAATATACTTCTACTGAGGCTTAGAGAAGAGAGAGATATGAAACTTTTTAGGAAAGGTTTAAAGGCCTGGTTGTTTATGAAAGTACAAGCCGTTAAGCCCGTTAAAACGGGCTACATCCCTCTGTCTCTCACCTCCCCCTCATTCTCTCTCCCCTCACTCTTCACCACCCCCGTCCCCCACCCTCCCTCTCCTCCCACTCAGTCTCCCTCCCCTCCCTCCCACTCTCTCCCTCCCTCCCTCCCTCTCACTCAGTCCCACTCCCTCTGTCCTCTGCCCTCAGTCCCACTCCCTCTCCCCCATCAGTCCCACTCACTCCCTCCCTCTCACTCAGTCCCCCCTCTCCCTCCCACTCAGTCCCTCCTCTCACTCTCTCCCCTCAGTCCCACTCCCTCTGTCCTCTGCCCTCAGTCCCACTCCCTCCCTCCCTCCCTCTCCCCCTCAGTCCCCCTCACTCCCTCCCTCTCACTCAGTCCCTCCCTCTCCCTCCCACTCAGTCCCTCCCTCTCACTCTCTCCCTCCCTCTCCCCCTCAGTCCCACTCCTTCTGTCCTCTGCCCTCAGTCCCACTCACTCCCTCCCACTCAGTCCCCCCCTCTCCCTCCCACTCAGTCCCTCCCTCTCACTCTCTCCCTCCCTCTCACTCAGTCCCACTCCCTCCCTCCCTCTCCCCCTCAGTCCCTCTCACTCAGTCCCTCCCACTCAGTCCCACTCCCTCCCTCTCCCCCTCAGTCCCACTCACTCCCTCTCACTCAGTCCCCCCTCTCCCTCCCTCAGTCCCTCCCTCCCTGAACTCACTCCCTCCCTCCCCCTCTCCTCCCTCCCTCGCTGCTGCCCCCCCCCGCTGCGAACCGCCGCTGCGAACCGCCAACCGCCGCCGTCGCTACCGCCGCTGCGAGCCGCCGCCGCTACCGCCGCTGCGAGCCGCCGCCGTCGCTACCGCCGCCGCGAACCGCCGCCGCCGTCGCTGCCACCGCCGCCCGCCGCCGCTGCAAACCACCGCCGCCGTCGCTACCGCCGCTGCGAACCGCCGCTCGCCGCCGCTGTGAACCGCCGCCGCCGTCGCTACCGCCGCCGCGAACCGCCGCCCGCCGCCGCTGCGAACCGCCACTCGACGCCACCATTTTTTCCCTAACGCTGCCTGAGACCGACGTGCTCGCCCGCACATGCGCGGTAGAGCTGGTCTCTACTGCGCATTTGCGGCACGTCGGTCAAGTGTCGTTTATAGGTATTGATATTTGTGATTTTAAGATGCTGATGGTTTTATGTTTTAATGTTTTTGTATGATGTGTTTATGATTTATGAATGTTTGCTTATTGTAATCCACGCTGAACTCTTGTTGTGGAAATGGCAGAATAAAAGTTAATGCAAATAAATAAATAGATAGATAAACATATAAATAAACAAATACAGGTAGAAATCTTTAGTGACAGAGTGGATTCTTAGTCTGGTTCTGGAGGAAGCAGGAGTGTTTCTTTTAGTTCCTGTTTCTTTTCCTTCTGATTTATTTTGATGACATAAGAATTCCTTGACCCTACATGCTGGTGTCTAGAGGATGGAGAATAGTTAGCAAGCTATGAAATGTCTTTCCTTGTTGAGGAGGAACTTATTTTTCCATTTTTTATTCAGTGAAGGAAGTTTTTAACCCACTCTTCCTTCTCTTTTGGATTTGGTTGATAGTCTTGTACTATTGGACTATTTTGAACTTCTCCACCAGAGAGATTCAGTTCACCCACCTAAGGCTTAGAAAGAAAATTGGATCTCTATTCAATGTCCAGGAGGAGAAAAAAAGAGTGAGGAATAAAGACGAGTGGCACCCCACTAGAGTACATCCACTAAAGATATCCATCAGATATTTTGGGGTAGGAGCAGAAAGGTACCCTTCATGTACAACAAGGAGTTAAAGGGACCAGCCAAGTATGAGATTTTAATACCAAGACATCTGATCAACAGTATTATAAATTGGGAATTGAACTTGATCCACCATCCTACCAGTGTAGAATATCCCTTAGGAGGAAGCTCTAAAACAAGAGCAGTCACAGATTTGCCAGGAATAAGTTGTGTAATGGGATGTATTAGAAAAGAGTTGTAAACAGTACTATACTTTCCCTATCAGTAAAGTTATGTTGGAAACTTATCCTGAGTCACACGTAATTATTACTGTCTGCCATAGTAGGGCAGATAGGTATCCCCCCCTCCCCCCCTCCCCCAGTGGGGAATTCTGGAAAACTTGGGGCTAGAGGACTGTATGAGAAGTGAAGATAGTTAATGTTGGAGCTTCAGCTATGTTTCTCATAAACTCCTAAAGAGGATCTCAACCCAGGGGTGACATCTACAGGTTCTAATGGCAGAGAATCAAAGTGCAACTAAAGAAACTCATGAGGTGGCTTCCCTTATAGCACAATTCTCTTTATTTCAAAATAGAGGGAGGGCTTCCCCTTGGGAAGATTTTGAATCTGTCAAAACAGACAATTTCCTGATACCGTACCTACAAGCACATTTTGTTTCCACAAAATATAAAGACCCAATGAAAGCTTTCAGGGTCAGTTGGAGGATATGTTCTGCAGATATCAGATAAAGCCCAATCAACCAATTAAATTCAGCACGTTCTTATTTGTAAATTCTCTTTGTGGGAGATACTTAAAAGTCATAATACTATGAATCAGGTCTCAGGATGTCTTATAATGGTTATTAAATTTAGATTCACTTTCAGGCAATAAAATGGTTTCCAACATTTGCTGTCTTTGGCTTGTTTCTCTGGCTTAGCATGTCTCTCTTTTCTCATTCTGTGATCATGTGTATTGTTTTTTTAATTTATTTTCTCTTTTTAGTGTCCTCTTTTTTTCTTTCTTCCTCTTTGCCTTCCATTCCTTTAGCAGTATATTTTTCAATACTCTTTTCTCCTTTCCCTTTATCTACCCCTTCTCCTGCCTCTCTTCTTCCTGCTCTTCTAATTTCTCCTGTGGTTACTTCTCTGTTTTCTTCCCCTTTCCTCTCTGTTTCCATCTTATTCTTGTATACTCTCTCACCACTCCTCCTTCCAACTAGGGTCTCTCTTCCTTGCTGTCTCCTCCATCTTTCTTCCCAATCCTTCTTTACTCTCTCTTCCTTCTTATGCTGTTTCCCAGTATCTTCTCCCCTTATTCCTGTGCTTTCTCATCCCTAACCCGTCCTCCTGAGTTCTATACCTCACTTGCCTCGTGTGCTCCTATGTATATCTCTTATATTTCCAGCTCTCTACCCTCTCCATGCCTCCTAAGATCTTGCTCTCCTTCCTGAATGCCTGGCAAAAATCTCCTGCTGGATGCTTCAAAACAAACTGAAGCTAAACCCACAAAAAACACCATCCAAACAAAACCAGTACTGTGGGTACTAGGTAAAAAAACCTCCCAAAACCCAATCTGTTAAACTCCAAGGTAACCCTTCAGTTGTCAAATTTGCAACCAAATTTACATGACTCTAAATTTACCATGAAGTTAGTCCTGGTGGTAACTAAGTCAGTATTACATCAAAATATAAGAGCATGCGAATTGCCATGTTGTGTCAGACCAAGATCCATCAAGCCCAGCACCCTGTCTCTGACAGTGGACAATCTAGGTCGCAAGTACCTGGAAGATCCCATATAATAGATCTAATTCCTGCTACTCGCTCCAGGGATAGCAATAGCTATCTTTAGTCTACCTGGGTAATAATGTAAAATAGACTTTTTCCTCCAAGATCTTATCCAAAAACCTCTTTTAAACCCTGCTAAGCTAGTCACCCTAGTCATGCCCTCTGGCAATAGATTCTACAGCTTGATAATGCACTGGGTGAAAAAATACTTTCTACAATTTGTTTTGAATCTGATTATTGTTGGTTTCACATAGTGTCCCCTTGTTTTAGTATTATATAAAAGGGTAAAAAATAGTTCTTTGTAATATCATGGGTGGTGTGGAACAGTTATATAAACTTCTAGCATGTTCCCTCTCAATCATCTCTTTTCCAAGCTGAAGAACCCTAGCATATGAAGCCTATCATAGGAGAAATGTTCCATCCCCTTTATCATTTTTGTCGCCATCTTCTGCACCTTTTCTATCTTTCTTGAGATGGGGCGAGGCCCTGGCTTCAGGCCTGGACCTAGGCCTGATGGATCAATTTTGTTTTTAAAACAAAATGTGAAAAACAACAAAATTCTGTCGGATTTTCAATCGTTTTGCTTTGATAACAAAATGAAATGAAATAGGAAATTTCATCTAATTTCCTATTTTGTTTCTTCCAAATACCCATCCCTAATCTTACTGGTCAAACTTCTGGTATTTGCATACAGACATTTTAAAGTATGCTTTTTTATTAGTACTTTCATTATTTACCACTGACATAGGATTTTGTGTGTTTAGGGATAAACATACAAAAAGTGTACCACTGACATAGGAAAGTGCAGGAGGGAGATTAGGCAGGCTAAATTTAGGATCTTAGATAGAAAACTGAAATTCAGAACTTCCAGTGTTGCATTCTCAGAAATACTCCTTGTTCCATGTGCAGTAACCCAGATGCAGGCTGAGCTCCAGAGTCTCAATGCATGGATGAGATGATAGTGCAGGGAAGAATCTTTTAAATTAGTCAGAAACTGGGAAATATTCTAGGGAAAAGGGAGCCTATTCTGATGGGGTGGGCTTCACTTTAACCAGAGTGGAAGCAGGTTACTGGTGCTAACATTTGACAGATAAAACAGCTTTTAAACTAGATGGTGGGGGAAGCATATGGTTCGGAGGGATGTATCTTCCAAAGATACTTACAAAACAGGGAAGTCAGAATATCCTAGTAGAGAAGTTGTGATTAAGGCTGAAGTTGTCTAGATAGACATAGACAAAGAGTACCCAGATGTAAATGACTCTAAACTGCCTGTATCATTTACTAATCAGTAGGATGTGAATACAAATAGAAATGAAAGTACAAATAAAAAAGCACACAAGACAGTCAGCTCTTCCAAAGCACTTTCTAAAATCTTATCTAGGTGTCTGTCATGTGAGTTCCGCTACTTTCACACCAGGCAGGAGGGTTACCAAGCGATCCTCATGCTCACCAGCCATCCAGCTATCTACATTCCTAATGATCAAATCACCAACTACATCAGCTGTCCTAATCCTTCCCTTCTGGGCTTGTGCTTCTGGAGAAAACTCTGTGTTGAAAGAGGATAAAGCATGACCTGAAGGGGTAGCTAGAGGATCACTTCCTGCTACACCAAGATGATGATCTTCTGCCAGGTGATCTTGATTCTCCCAAGCAGCAGAAGGGTTGCTTGACTGGATTTGGGACTTTTCTACTATATACCTGAAGGTCTCCTCCATATACCTCTCTGTTTTCTTCATCACCGCCAGGTCTTTTACTCTGACCTCCAGAGAACAGATTCGTTCTCTGAAAGCCAGGAACTCTTTGCACTAGGCGCACACATAAAATTTCTCACCTACAGCTACAGATAGAAAATTACACGTGGCACTCTGTGGAAAAGACTGGATAGCCTCCAGTTCACTGGGGGCTATCTTCATCTTAATTTTATTGAGTTGCTAAAGTTTTAAAGCTGATTAAGGAGTAGCTATGTCTCTCAATTTAAATTGCCTATTTACTAAAGTTTTTCTCCCATTGTGTGTCTATGGGAAAGATATTTAGTAAACAGGGCCCTAAGTTTTTTTTTTAAATTTGACTAGGGTTTTTAAATGATGTATTTGGTGTCATTTGAATCTGATTACGTAAGTCAGTGTTTCGCAATTGGTGTGCCTTGGTTGAAGGCCAGATGTGCCGCAGCTGCAATCTACATTTTTTCTTTCCTTCCTGGCCTGCAGGATTATCCTCCTGCCGGCAGAGAAGCTCCGAGAGCAGTGCTCATCTGCAGCTGCTCCTCCTTTCCCCTCTGCTGGCTTTCCTCTGCAATTGAGATTGCAAGGGCCCAAGTAGTCTTGCCAAAGCTGCTGGCCCCATGCATAAGAACATAAGAAATTGCCATGCTGGGTCAGACCAAGGGTCCATCAAGCCCAGCATCCTGTTTACAACAGAGGCCAAAAACCAGGCCACAAGAACCTGGCAATTACCCAAACACTAAGAAGAACCCATGCTACTGATGCAATTAATAGCAGTGGCTATTCCCTAAGTATAATTGATTAATAGCCATTAATGGACTTCTCCTCCAAGAACTTATCCAAACCTTTTTTGAACCCAGCTACACTAACTACCTTCTCTGGCAACAAATTCCAGAGCTTTATTGTGCGTTGAGTGAAAAAGAATTTTCTCCGATTAGTCTTAAATGTGTTACTTGCTAACTTCATGGAATGCCCCCTAGTCCTTCTATTATTCGAAAGTGTAAATAACCGAGTCACATCTACTCGTTCAAGACCTCTCATGATCTTAAAGACCTCTATCATATCCCCCCTCAGCCGTCTCTTCTCCAAGCTGAACAGCCCTAACCTCTTCAGCCTTTCCTCATAGGGGAGCTGTTTCATCCCCTTTATCATTTTGGTTGCCCTTCTCTGTACCTTCTCCATCGCAACTATATCTTTTTTGAGATGCGGCGACCAGAATTCTACACAGTATTCAAGGTGCGGTCTCACCATGGAGCGATACAGAGGCATTATGACATTTTCCGTTCTATTAACCATTCCCTTCCTAATAATTCCCAACATTCTATTTGCTTTTTTGACTGCTGCAGCACACTGAGCCGACGATTTTAAAGTATTATCCACTATGATGCCTAGATCTTTTTCCTGGGCGGTAGCTCCTAACATGGAACCTAACATCATGTAACTACAGCAAGGTTTATTTTTCCCTATATGCAACACCTTGCACTTGTCCACATTAAATTTCACCTGCCATTTTGATGCCCATTCTTCCAGTCTTGCAAGGTCCTCCTGTAATGTATCACAATCTGCCTGTGATTTAACTACTCTGAATAATTTTGTATCATCCGCAAATTTGATAACCTCACTCATCGTATTCCTTTCCAGATTATTTATATATATATTGAAAAGCACCAGTCCCAATACAGATCCCTGGGGTACTCCACTGTTTACCCTTTTCCACTGAGAATATTGACCATTTAATCCTACTCTCTGTTTCCTGTCTTTTAACCAATTTGTAATCCACGAAAGGACATCGCCTCCTATCCCATGACTTTTTAGTTTTCGTAGAAGCCTCTCATGAGGGACTTTGTCAAACGCCTTCTGAAAATCCAAATACACTACATCTACCGGTTCACCTTTATTCACATGTTTATTAACCCCTTCAAAAAAATGAAGCAGATTTGTTAGGCAAGACTTCCCTTGGGTAAATCCATGTTGACTGTGTCCCATTAAATCATGACTTTCTATATGCTCTACGATTTTGATCTTGAGAATAGTTTCCACTATTTTTCCCGGCACTGAAGTCAGGCTCACTGGTCTATAATTACCCGGATCACCCCTGGAGCCTTTTTTAAATATTGGGGTTACATTGGCCACCCTCCAGTCTTCAGGTACAATGGATGATTTTAATGATAGGTTACAAATTTTAACTAATAGATCAGAAATTTCATTTTTGAGTTCCTTCAGAACCCTAGGATGCATACCATCCGGTCCAGGTGATTTGCTACTCTTTAGTTTGTCAATCTGGCCTACTACATCTTCCAGGTTCACAGTAATTTCGTTCAGTTCTTCTGAGTCATCACCCCTGAAAACCATCTCCAGAACTGGTATCTCCCCAACATCCTCATTAGTAAACACGGAGGCAAAGAATTCATTTAGTCTTTCTGCAATGGCCTTATTTTTCCTAAGAGCCCCTTTAACCCCTCTGTCATCTAATGGTCCAACCGACTCCCTCACACTCCCTCACGACTCCCTCAAGTTTTTATTATGAGTTGTTGCCTCTATGGCCAACTTCATTTCAAATTCTCTCTTCGCCTGTCTTATCAATGTTTTACACTTACCTTGACAATGCTTATGTTTTATCCTATTTTCTTCAGATGGATCCTTCTTCCAATTTTTGAAGGATGTTTTTTTGGCTAAAATAGCCTCTTTCACCTCACCTTTTAACCATGACGGTAATCGTTTTGCCTTCCTTCCACCTTTCTTAATGCGCGGAATACATATGGACTGCGCCTCTAGGATTGTATTTTTAAACAATGTCCAAGCCTGTTGAACACTTTTAACCTTTGCAGCTGCACCTTTCAGTTTTTTTCTAACTATTTTCCTCTTTTTTTCAAAGTTTCCCTTTTTAAAATTTAGGGTTAGAGCTGCAGATTTACTTATTGTCCCGCTTCCAGTTATTAGTTTAAATTTGATCATGTTATGATCACTGTTGCCAAGTGGCCCCACCACCGTTACTTCTTTCACCAAATCTTGCGTTCCACTAAGAATTAAATCTAAAATAGCTCCCTCTCTTGTAGGTTCCTGAACCAATTGCTTCATGAAGCAGTCATTTATTACATCAAGGAACTTTATGTCTCTAGCAAGCCCTGATGTTACATTTACCCAGTCAATATTGGGGTAATTGAAATCTCCCATTATTATTGCACTGCCAAATTGGTTTGCTTCCCTGATTTCTCTTAGCATTTCATCATCTGTCTGACCATTTTGTCCAGGTGGACGGTAGTATACTCCTATCACTATACTCTTACCCAACACACATGGGGTTTCTACCCATATAGATTCTACTGAGCATTTACTCTCTTGTATGATCTTTATCCTGTTGGACTCTATACCCTCCCGGACATAAAGTGCCACACCCCCACCAAGTTGATCCTCCCTATCATTGTGATATAATTTGTACCCTGATATAGCACTGTCCCATTGGTTATCCTCCTTCCACCAAGTCTCTGTGATGCCAATTATGTCAATCTCATCATTTGCTGCTAAACACTCTAACTCTCCCATCTTACTTTTTAGACTTCTGGCATTGGCATACAGACATTTCAAAGTGTGGTTTTGCTTAACAACCTGCTTTTCAGTTGTTTGGGATAATTCGGTAATCATTAGCTTTGGTGATTTTTTATATATAGGCATATGGACTATGTTTGCTTTTGATGGAACCTCTCTGTTGGGATGCCCTAACTCTCCTGTTTCATTAGTATCCTTCAAGGATACATTTCTCTGAACCATGCACTGCTGAGTGACTGTCGGCTTTCCCCCTTGTTCTAGTTTGGATTGCAGAGGGAAGTTGGTGGAGGAGGAAAAAAGCAGCACCAGATAGATGCCTCTTAGACGTCTGCCATTTCTACAACAAGGGGAGAAAATGGACAGCTGACTTTGCCACAGGTTCTGGGGGAAGGTGGAAAGGAAAGTGATGATGCCAGGGCAGTGGGGGACAGGAAAGGGAAGGAAAAGGAAGTTGATGATGCCAGGAGAGTGGGGAGAGGGATGGAGAGAGGGATGGAGAAAAGTTGATGATGATGCCATAGGAAGGGGGGAGTGGTGGAGGGAGAGAGAAGATGATGATGATGCCAGGGATGGGGTGGAGAGAGAGAGAAAGGGTAAGGATGAAGGGTGGAAGAAGTGGGAAGGGAATGATGATGTTAGGGAGATTGGAGGGAGAGGTATGGAAGGAGAGAAAACCGCACAAAAATTAATCCAAATTCTATTATCCCTAAACACACAAACTTCTTGAAATTCTAATGTACAATATACACAGCCAGTAATAGTTTAACCTTTTAAGATTTTTTTTTTCAAGATTTAAATGCTTTTTCCCAGTAAGTCCAATCTACTAACAGCAGATAAAGTTTCTGTCCTCAGTACTCCCTTGGACTTTTAACTATGTCAATAATGTCCACTCCACCTTCACCACAGTTATTCAGGCCAAGATGCTTTCCTAGCTCAACTGTTGCAACTTGCATTTTATTTTATTAAAGCTTTGACTTCCTGATAGCCAATTTTTTCAGGTTTGAGAATATTTTCAGATTTACAAGAATTTAAGAATCAAGCCAGCATTTTGCAACAGCGATTCATAGATTGTGGTTATCCTAAGGGGCTCATTAAGCAAGCCTATAAAAAAGCACTTTTTTTAGACTGATCAAGTCTATTACAAATCAAAGCTCATGCAGATAGTTCGAGACTAAGCTGTGTATTATGAAACAGCACCAAAACAGGCATATTTGCTTCAAATAAAAAAACATTGGCACATATTAGCATTACACGACATCTTTCACAAACCCCCTCTAATTGCATTTTCAAGAGGTCCAAACATCAGAGACCAAGTTGTACGGCTTTAAAGAGTCTGACGATTGCATCAACAGGTTAAATGCTGAACATAAAGCTTGCCAACAATGTGACTTTTGTGCATCTACAATTACCAGACATGAATGGCAATCACTGAGCACACATGCTAAAATAGTCAGCCACTTCCACAGACTGCACTTCTAGTCATGCAGTCATCTGCACTTACCAAAACATTTATGTCAGATGTACTTCAAGACCTGTCTACAATAGGCTGATCAAACATCACAGTTGTTTAAATACAGCAAAAGCTAATGCTCCCATGGTCTAGCATTGTCTGCACAAATAACATTCTCTCTTCCAATTGCAATGGACCGTATTAGAGCAAGTACATCATCCGTTTAGAGATAGGGATATAACAGAGAAGAATATTAGATTTTTCATTTACAGACAGAAGTACCAATGAAGAACTTGATTGGCTCTCTGACATAATCATAACTTTGTTACAGTTGCCAATCATGGGGTCCATCCCCCGAGCAGCCCCTCTCACCTCCCGTGCTGCCTGCCGCGCCGATCAGGCTGGCGCCCGACCACCTTCCCTCCACCTCTGCGGCCACCGCCATCATCTTCCCGCCTCTGCGGTGTGGAGCTGCCACCGCTGTCTCCTCCTTCGTGGCATGGAGCCGCTGTGCTTCACTCCATCCATGTGGCAGGGACACCGCCAACGCTGCTGCTCCATTCCTGCCTGTCCTTGGGCTCCTCTAGGCACGCGCACGTCGCTGCACTTTATTTAAAGGGCCAGTGGCAGGAAAAGCGCTGCAGCCCCATCTGATGATGTTATTGCTTCGTCGCTCCTACAGCCCTATAGAAGGGCTCTGCTTCCACTCCGTGGGGGCCTTTGCATCGGATCTTCATGGTTGCCCATGGTTCTTCTGTCCGACAAGGTCTTCTGTGATCTGCTCTTGTCCAGATGGTTCCGTGTTCTTTGTTAGATGATCCTAGTCTCCATGGATGTTCCTGTTCTTCTTTGGAGCTCCTTCATCGCCAGTCCGGTGTTTCTGATGTTCCAGCCCGGATCCTGATGGTTCCAGCCTCTGGCTCTTCATCCTGCTTCCAGGTTTCCTTCTTGTCTATCTTTCTTGGCGTGCCACAGTTGTGGTCCGTGACCATCCCATGGGGGCCATGTAGGGTGCTTCATGGCACAAGGCCTGTCTTCATGTCTGCAGCGCAAGTCTCCAGAAGGCCCTTGCTTTTAACACTGAGGTCTGTTCCTGAATCTGAGTTCTGAATCCTTAGTCTTGAATCCTTGAATCCTGTTCCTAGTCTTCAGAGTTCCTTGTTCCTGCTTCCGTCCATGCCACGGGCAGCTGTGTAGGGCGCGCCACGGTGCAGGCCTCTCCTGAATCTTCATCATGTTTCCAGCTTCAAGTCATCATCTTCTTGACTGGAGTCTGCTTCGCTTCCAGTGTGGTCTGCGACCAGCCACGGGTGGCTGTGTAGGGCATGCTGCAGTGCAGTACTCTCCCTGTACTAGTGCCTGAATCCTGAATCTGAACCTGAGTCTTCCAAGTTCCTCGAGTCTTCATTCAGTTCCATGTCTTGTCATGTTCCTGCCCTCAGCCTTCATCTGGCCTCATGCACTCATGGTTCCCAAGCGGCGGGTCCGGAAGGGCTACTAAGTAGCCAGAGGGCTAGTCTTGAGACCAGCATTGGGTTGCTGGGTCTTACCTGTGCGTGTAGGTTCAGTGGAGGTCTGTGCCTGCCTTGTGTCAGTTCTTATGACGTTCCACATCTTGATCCTGGTCCCGCCTTGTTCCAGCTGCAGCCTGTGCTTTGATACTCTCACCTCCTATGGTGTGCATCTTGGGGTCTCTGAGCCATGGTCCAAGGGTTCACATCTCTCCAGAGCAAGCGCTGCACCCCCACGTTCGCAAAACTTTTATTTCAGCTCATATCATTATGTTGCACCGGAGGTGGACCCTTGGGCCGAGGTGGGGTTTATGCTACTCGGAGGAGGGATCTTACGGGTCCCCACCATCGGCAGGTGAAGTGGGCTGATGTATGGAGGCCAGCTGGTGCTTCACCAATACCAGCCCTCGTTCCCCGCAGGTTGAGCCTTTGGGTGCCGGCTGGACTTAGGTGGCCTCAGTCAGTGGTCGTCGATGGGTGGATTAAGGTCAGCCCAGAGGCAGCAACTAGTGTATCTATCAGTCTGTACTGGATGAGGCGGAGTCCCAGAGACCCGGGCGCCAATAGGAACACAGTCTGACAAAGGGCGCCTGAGCAAGAGTAGGCCAAAGCCTGAATGAACCATGTCCAGGACAAAAGCTGAAGAGGCGTCTTTAAGTAAGCTGGGATCAGGGCTGGTGGCAATCTGGAAGCAGTGGCAAGCAAGGCTGAGGTCTAGATGAGGAGAGAGTCAAAGTATGGTCAGACGAAGCAGGGCTGGAGAGAGGCAACAGAGTAGTCAGGCAATGCAGTGGTTCAGGACTGGAGAGAGGCAACGGAGTAGTCAGGTGATGCAGAGGTCTGGGGCTGGAGAGAGGCAACGGAGTAGTCAGGCAATGCAGAGGTCAAACCAGGTCAGCAATCTGAAGGAGAGACGAAGGAATGGACCGTCCCTATTAATAGTGAGAAGATTAGATGGGTGAGGATGGGAAGGAGGGTTAATAGGGAGAAGAGTAAATAGGTAGGAGGATGGGATGGAGGGTAAATGGTACGAGGATAGGGGAAGAAGCGGTGGGGTTCTATTGTTTGGCTGTACTTAAAGTGGTATTTAAAATGTTTTAGTTTTAATTTTATGTGATGTAAAATGTGTACGGATTGTTTTATACGTATTTGAGTGTTGCTACTGCAACTCAATTTATTGTAAACCGCCTTGAAATGAACTTGAAAGTCGGTATATAAAGTGTATATAAAGTGTCGGTATATAAGTGTATATAAAGTGAAAATAAATAAATAAATAAATAAATAAGGATACAGAAACTAAGGCAATCAGCATCAGGAACTGAAGAGGCAACAAGTGCTCGACTAGCGAGGGGACCTGTTGCAAAGGCAATTTGAGAGAGCGGAGCCCGGGCTCTGCCGATGTCATCATCTGGGGCTGCAGCCAGGTTCCTGCCGCAGGCCCTATTTAAAGACTAGCTGGGCGCGGCGCTGGTTGGGAGTGCGTCTCTCCACGGGCCACGTGGAGAGGCCTGACGCGGAGCATCAGCAGAGCCGAAGGCACCAGGGGCTGCCCGAGGTCGGAGCCAGCGGCCAACAGCCGCCAGAGACGAGGGACCAGATGCTGGATTACTTTGAAAGAGGTGAGGGGGCCGAGCCGCGGGTCTGCTGCGGCCGGCGCGCATAACAGTAACCGGTTTCATTATATATAAATGTTCCCATTTAAAACTCAAATTACACAAGAACAGTTTCAAAAAAGTGTGCAACTTTTCAGACAAATCACCACCATGTTGCCTATTTATGAAGTCACTATTGGATGTCGATGCACAACAACAGCAGTCCGAACAATGAAGGCAGCAACCACACACATAACCCTTAACTTAGATTGTAAGCCCTCTGGGGATAGGGAAATACCTACAGTACCTGAATGTAAACCGGTGTGATATCTCAGATTGAGATCGAATGTCAGTATATAAATAATAAATTAAAAAAATCACCCCAAGGAACAAATCAATCAATACACATCCAGCGTCGGGGTAATTTCAATTTCTATTTGTTGTCAAGCTAAGTTCTCTCATTTGCAAAAAAATAAGAAAGGTATAAGTTGGATTTCTTTTGTTTGCTGCTGGTGCTTGTATTATGAATATATAAGGAAAGGAATGGTCAGCATAAAAAGGGAGGCAATATTGCCCTGTATTGGTCGCTGGTGAGACCTCATTTGGAATACTATGTACAATTCTGGAGACCACACCTGCAAAAGGATATATACAGGATGGAGTCGGTCCAGAGGATGGTTACTAAATTGATCAGTGGTCTTTGTTCTAAAGCATATGAGGATAGACTTAAAGATCTAAAGATGCAGGATAGGGGAGATATGATAGAGACATTCAAATATCTCAAAGGTTTCCATGCACAGTAGGTGAGCCTTTTTCAATGGAAAGGAGACCCTAGAACAAGGGGGTCATGCAATGAGGTTAAAAGGGGGTAGACTCAGGAGTAACAGCCTCCCAGTGGAGGTGGTGGAGATTAAAACAGTATCTGAATTCAAGAAAGCAATACAGGGGATCTTTAAGGAAGTGATCAGAATTATAATGCTAAATTAATTGGACAGTGGGCAGACTGTATGGGCCATATGGTCTTTTTCTGCCATCATGTTTCTATATACTTAGGGGTAGATTTTCAAAGGGATACGTGTGTACCCCCTGAAAACCTACCCCAAACCCCCCCTCGAGCATAGGCTCAGCGGCGCGCGTAAGTCCCGGGGCTTGCATGGAGGGGCATGTCGGGGGCGTGCCGGGAGTGACGCGGCATTTCGGGGGCGGCGCCGTGGGCATGGTTTCGGCTCGGGGGCATGGCCGCGGCCTCCGGACCAGCCCCCGGACCGGAACATGGAGCGCGGCAGCCGGCCCGGCGCGTGCAAAGTTACGCCTGCTTCCAGCAGGCGTAACTTTGCTGACAAAGGTGGGGGGGGGGGGTTTAGATAGGGGAAGGGAAGGTGCGGGGGGTGGGGGTGGAAGGAAAATTCCCTCAGAGGCCACTCCGATTTCGGAGCGGCCTTGGAGGGAACAGAGGCAGGCTGCGTGGCTCGGTGCGCGCAGGCTGCCGATTTTGGGCAGCCTTGCGCGCACCGACCCCGGATTTTAATGGATACGCACAGCTACGCGCGTATCTATTAAAATCGCACGAACAAAAGTACGCGTGTGCGCAAATTCATAAAATCTGCCCCAGCATGTTCTTGGTGACTTACAGAAAATACAAACATACTCACATAAAAACAATACAAATGACAGAGAGAGCTGCTGAGGTTGGTAGCAAATTTATTACATGGCTACCTTACATTGAAGAGCCACTGTACAGGACTAGGGCTGCAAATTCAAAGCCACAAGGTCAGATTATTCAAGGTGCTTTGATTACAACCCAAAGGCTTCCTTAAAAAGGAAGTGTTTAATTTGTCTTTTAAAAGTAGAGAAGTACAGCTTCTTCTGAAATGCTCTGGAAGGGAATTCCTCAATAGTGGCCCATCCAAAGAAAACATTTTTTTTGCGGTGTTGTATTGGCTGAATTGACTGCATAGATTGCAGGTCTAAGAGAAAGTGGACAGCTGAACTTAGGTTGCTGGCAGGTCTGAAGATCTTCAAAAGTGCACTAATACATTGCAATGTATTATTACTTAAGTGTTTTATGGATTAAAGTAAGGATTTTATATTTTATCCTCCATTGGATTTATAGCTAATGGAGGAATTGCAAAACAGGACTAATATGTCCATTGCGGGCAATACCATTTAAAACCCATGCTGCTGAATTTTGAATTATCTATAATGCTTTCAACATTGTATCAGGAAGGCCAAGATAGATTACAGTTACAATAATCAAGCTTTAAGACAAGCAATAATAACACTGTGCAAAAATCATCAGGAGTTAAATAAGGCTAAGCTTACAGAACAGTCTTAATTTAAAGAGTGTACTTCTCAAAACATTTTGAGTACTAAGAGAGAGATCAGATTAGTGAATGATTCCCAGACTTTTGACCTGCTTTGCTATGGGATCATAAAGCTGTCAAATTGAAAGTTGACAACAGTGGCATGCAGTAAGGGGAATCTACCCAGGATGATGACTTCTTTCTTGACAATATTCAAGGAGAATTTATTGCTAATTAACCAGCACTTAATGGCATTAAGATAGAATATAAGGGTGGCCAGAGCATTTGCTATTGTTAATATGATGGGAAGAAAAAGTGAATGTTTTCAACATATATCCTTTAGTTCAGACCTAAGCCTGCTATGAACTTACAAATGAGACCAATGTAAATATTAAAAAGGGTAGCTAAGAGTGATTATCCTAGGAGTACACCTATTCAGGCCCAGTACCACCGAGTGTGCAAACTGTGCAATTGCACAGGGTGGCACACCCAGTGGGGCAGCTTTGGGAGAAGGAAGAGGCCCATGCGGCCGCCGGTGGTCCCGACCCTACTGGCAGAAGAAGAGCAGGCCCATGATGCCGCCAATGTACCCGATCCCACCAACGGCAAAAGGAGGAGGCCCGTGTTGCCGCTGGTGGACCCGATCTCACCAGCAGCAGAAAAAGAGGGGGCCCACGGTGCAGCCAATGTACCTGATCACACAGATGGCAGAAGAAAGAAGCCACAGTAGAGGAAGCCTGTCCTGTGAGTGTTGAGGAAGAGGAGCTGCAGAATGGCTTTTCTCCACAAAGGAACCAGCTAGCAGCATCAGTGGAGGAATGACCCATGGACCCTGGCCACCTGGTCTAGGTTTGATGTAATATTTGTAGTTCTGCTCTTTCCTGGATAGTGTTTCTTTTTGAGTCCTGAGAGTTAGTCATGTTTATGGCAGATTTGTTTCTTGGCATAAACTGTATACTTGGCATGTTGCAATTAGCTTTTATTGGATTTATGTAAATATTATCCAGAAATACTATATGTGAGCTACTGAAACTATATAGGACCCATCTTTAGATATAAACGGCTCTTGCTTTGATATTTAAAAAATGGACCTATGTCCAGCATGCATAGAGAAGATCCTTACCCCTTTTCCCAGGTGAGAGAATGTGTACAAAAGTCACCCCCCCCCCCATCACTCTAGCCCTGAAATTAAATCTTTCCCTCCACCCTCCCAGCCCGCCCCCGAACCATTGCCACGCCCC
The DNA here is from genome assembly GCF_901001135.1 of Rhinatrema bivittatum. Classification (NCBI taxonomy): domain Eukaryota; kingdom Metazoa; phylum Chordata; class Amphibia; order Gymnophiona; family Rhinatrematidae; genus Rhinatrema; species Rhinatrema bivittatum. The sequence continues at coordinate 746,577,348 of NC_042615.1, read as the reverse complement.
TGGGCCCGGCCCTCCCGCCCATTTTACAAAGTCCTGGACCTTATGCGTGTCCCAGGGCTTTGCGCGCGCCAGCGGCCTATGCAAAATAGGCGTGCTGTCATGCGAGTGCCCTGCGCGCGTAAATCCAGGAGGATTTACGCGCGCAGGGCTTTTAAAATCTAGCCCTTAGGTTTTGGGTACTTGCCAGGTTTTTATGGCCTGGATTGGCCACTGTTGGAAACAGGATGCTGGGCTTGATGAACCCTTGGTCTGACCCAGTATGGCATGTTCTTAAGTGTATTACCCCATCTTAAAATCGCTACACTGACTGCTGCTAAACTATATAATGAGCCCAATTGAAAATTCTGATCTTGGTCAATGCTCTCTATGGCCATGGCCTGCTGTACCTGAGCAATCACCTAAACCTACACAAGCCCCTTGCCCTTTGCACTCAGAGCTATAAGCTTAACTAGCTGCGAAACACTAGCACCAGAGAAAGAACCTTTTCAGGACTAGTCCCAACATCTTGGAATTCAATGCCATCAAAATAAGATTAGAACCAAACCTAACTTTTCAAAAAAACTACTGAAAATATGGATTTTTAAAATTTGCCTTCACAATTTAGATGCCATTTACTGTCTACTGCAATTCATTGTACTAGTCGGTCCTGCGCTTCCTAAGGATATTTACAGCTCTTGCTACCTCATTATAATTAAACCTGTAGTTGAACCCAAAAGTGATCTACATTTCTGACTTGCTAAAATTCTACCCTGAATTTGTATAATTATGGCACTTTTTTTTTTTTTCCACTGAACACTACATCATGGGGGACAAAGCATACATGTATCCAAAAAACAAAAACCTGAAATCAAACAATTGGTTAAGTCTTCACCCCCATCAGTCAATACTTGGTGGAAGCATTTTTGTCAACAATTACAGCTGTGAGTCTGTTGGGATAGGTCTCTACTAACTCTCTATACCTAGATTAGTCAATATTGGATCATTCTTCTTCACAAAATTGTTCAAGTTCTGTCGTTCCTTAGGAAGCACCACATTCTTCAAATGGGATCCAAGGTGTATTTTCTTTCTTGCCAACTAACCAAACAGGCCAGATTTGTGAAGCGCTTGGGATATTGTCACATGCACCCTAGTGTTGGCCACAAAAGCTTGTAGCTCTTTCAAAGTTGCCACTGACTTCTTGGTTGCCTCTCTGATCAGTCTTCTTGCTTGATCATCCAGTTTGGTGAGATGGCTTGACCTAGGTAGGCTCTTGGTGGTGCAATACACCTTTCACTTCTTAATAATCATGTTGACCATTCTCCAAGGGATAGTCAAGAACTTTGTAATTCTTTTATACCCATATCCACACTGTACCTGTTACGCTTGGGCTCCGGTCAGGAGGCGTGAACACCACCCAGCAGGGTGGCTCCAGGTGGAGAGAGACAGGAAGCTAAAAACAGTGTCTGGTTCCAGGCTGGGTCAAGGCAGGCAGCAATAAGCAGTGTCTAGTTCAGGCTGGGTCAGAGGCAGGCGGCAAGGAGCAGAGTCTAAGTTCAGGCTGGGTCAGGGCAGGCGGCAATGAGCAGAGTCTAAGTTCAGGCTGGGTCAGGGCAGGCGGCAATGAGCAGAGTCTAAGTTCAGGCTGGGTCAGGGCACAGTAAGCAGGGCAAGGCAGGTCAGAAGGCCCGTAGGCCACACACCATAAGCGGGGCAAGGCAGGTCAGAAGGCCCGTAGGCCACACACACACAGAAGGCCCGTAGGCCACACACCATAAGCGGGGCAAGGCAGGTCAGAAGGCCCGTAGGCTCCACACACACAGACAGAAGGCCCGTAGGCCACACACCATAAGCAGAGCAGGGCAGGTCAGAAGGCCCGTAGGCCAGGTGAGAACAACGAGGAAGGAGGCCCGAAGGCCGCGCAAGGCAAGGCAAGGAAAGGCCCGAAGGCCGCGCAGGGCAAGGCAAGGAAAGGCCCGAAGGCCGCGCAAGGCTAGAGCAAGGAGCCCAGGTGAGCTCGATGCCGAAGCACCGAGGCAACTGTCAGGCAGGGTTATAAGGACACACCCAGAGCACAGAGTGGACAGATAAGATGGACTGGGCCTGTCCGGAAAGCCAGCACTAGAGGGACCCCTGGTGGTGAGGCGGTTGCACTGCAGCCAAAACTGTAACAGTACCCCCTCCTCAAGGCCTCCCCCTCCTCCTGGGTCCCATCTTAGCAGGGGGTACTCAAAGATGAGATCTGGCCCCTCCGAGGGCAACAACAGCTGGAGCCATTCAACAGGCTCAGATGGCTGAGTTAGAAAGTCTGTTAGTGGTACCGGTTTGAGCCCCTCCAGGGGTGGCAGCAGGACCGGTTTAGCAGGCTCTTCTCGGGGTAGTGCAGCAGGTTCGGGCCCCTCTCGGGATGAAACAGCAGGCTGGAACACCTCTCCGGGCGTTGTAGCAGGCTTGGCCCCCTCTTGGGGCGATGTAGCAGGCTTGGCCCCCTCTTGGGGCGATGCAGCAGGCTTGGCCCCCTCCTGGGGCGATGCAGCAGGCTTGGCCCCCTCCTGGGGCGATGCAGCAGGCTTGGCCCCCTCCTGGGGCGATGCAGCAGGCTTGGCCCCCTCCTGGGGTGATGCAGCAGGCTTGGCCCCTTCCTGGGGCGATGCAGCAGGCTTGGCCCCCTCTTGGGGCGATGTAGCAGGCTTGGCCCCCTCTTGGGGCGATGTAGCAGGCTTGGCCCCCTCCTGGGGCGATGCAGCAGGCTTGGCCCCTTCTTGGGGCGATGCAGCAGGCTTGGCCCCCTCTTGGGGCGAGGCAGCAGGCTTGGCCCCCTCTTGGGGCGAGGCAGCAGGCTTGGCCCCCTCTTGGGGCGATGTAGCAGGCTTGGCCCCCTCCTGGGGTGATGAAGCAGGCTCAGATGGCAGAGTAGCAAGGTTTGAAGCAGTGCACATAGAAGACTCAAGTAGCACTGCTGTGGGCTTGATACCTCGAGCCACACTCTGAGGCTCCTTATTTTGTTTCTGGAGGAGCAGTTTAGAGAAGGCACAGGCAGTTCTAGGACGTCTAGGGAATGTGCTCGTTAGTGTCTCAACAGCAGCTGTGGGCAGCAGAGCCCTGCTAGAGTTAATAAACTCACTCCGTTTGAGAGAAACCTGTTCCTGAGGCTCTAGCACTGGTGTCACAGAAGCCTTCTTGGCCAGGTAAGTCCTGGGTTTTTCTATCCACAAACTGCCAGCAAAAATGTCTGTTTTAGTTGAGCCAGAAACAGAATACTGGTTAGGAGAGCTGATAGCTTTTTTTAATGGCACAGCTGGTCCTAGAGCCGAACACCGGGGGCAGGGTTTGCCTGGTGGTAACAAACACGGAAGACAGGAGCATTTCCACCACCCTGGTTTAGGAGCCAGACAGTTCAAACATTCCTGATAGACAGAGACATTTTTCTTGTTGCAATTATTGCATGACCAGTGTTCCTGACCAACAAGTTCACAGGCTAGACAGTTCTGATAGCTTGGATAATTCAAAGTCTGACAGGAATTGCAGGTATAAAACTTTAAAGAAGGAGGCATCTTGAATTAGTGAAAAAGTTGACTCACCGGCAGGACACAGACCATCTCTTCCCCTGGAAATTTGATGGCTTCGGCATACTGTTACGCTTGGGCTCCGGTCAGGAGGCGTGAACACCACCCAGCAGGGTGGCTCCAGGTGGAGAGAGACAGGAAGCTAAAAACAGTGTCTGGTTCCAGGCTGGGTCAAGGCAGGCAGCAATAAGCAGTGTCTAGTTCAGGCTGGGTCAGAGGCAGGCGGCAAGGAGCAGAGTCTAAGTTCAGGCTGGGTCAGGGCAGGCGGCAATGAGCAGAGTCTAAGTTCAGGCTGGGTCAGGGCAGGCGGCAATGAGCAGAGTCTAAGTTCAGGCTGGGTCAGGGCAGGCGGCAATGAGCAGAGTCTAAGTTCAGGCTGGGTCAGGGCACAGTAAGCAGGGCAAGGCAGGTCAGAAGGCCCGTAGGCCACACACCATAAGCGGGGCAAGGCAGGTCAGAAGGCCCGTAGGCTCCACACACACAGACAGAAGGCCCGTAGGCCACACACCATAAGCAGAGCAGGGCAGGTCAGAAGGCCCGTAGGCCAGGTGAGAACAACGAGGAAGGAGGCCCGAAGGCCGCGCAAGGCAAGGCAAGGAAAGGCCCGAAGGCCGCGCAGGGCAAGGCAAGGAAAGGCCCGAAGGCCGCGCAAGGAGCCCAGGTGAGCTCGATGCCGAAGCACCGAGGCAACTGTCAGGCAGGGTTATAAGGACACACCCAGAGCACAGAGTGGACAGATAAGATGGACTGGGCCTGTCCGGAAAGCCAGCACTAGAGGGACCCCTGGTGGTGAGGCGGTTGCACTGCAGCCAAAACTGTAACAGTACCTTTCCATAACTCTGTCTTTGTAGTTACTTTGAGAGCTCCCTTTGTGCTCTTGGTTGGGTCTTTGACATGCACTACCCAGCAGAGAGAAATCAACAGAAACTGCTAAATTTATCCTGTCATCATGAGAATCACTATAATTTAACACAGGTTGAGGCAATTCTCTTCGTGTGGACTCCTGAAGGCAATTAGTTATACCAGAGTTTTATCTATTTATAAGGACCTTCGTTTTCAGTTTTTACATTTCTTTTCCTTTGAAGTTCAATATTATAAAAAAAAAATCAGAGGAAAAGTGACAAAAACAGGAGAAAAATCACTGGCTCGTTTTTCCTCTGATTTTTTTTTAAATTGAAATTCCCAGGAAAAATACAATAAAAATGGAAAACAAAGGTTCCAAAGTAGGATTGTTACAAACTTTTGGCATGTGTATGTGTGTGTATATGTGTATGTATGTGTGTGTAATGTATGTGTGTGTGAGTGTCTCTGTCAACACTTATCTAATTAAGCTATTTCATATATTTATTTCTACTTTCTAAGAAATTCAGGAATATGTCACTTGGCATTTGTGGGGTAGGATTTGTGGATACATGAAACAAACAGTTTTAATGCATTTTACTTCCAGGCTATAAGACAATAAAAGGTGAACATTTCAGAAGGGGGAGTAGACTTTCTATAGTTACTGTCTATGGTCATCATATCCGATTTCTAAAGAGACAGGCTAAGCCAGTCCTGGTTTTACTTTCATCTCAATTCTTTAATAGGAAAACTAGAAATAACCCATGGGATAATCAGTAGCAGTTTGTTGATTTTTGCTGAACAGATATTCAAATAGTTAAATCTGGCATCTTTAAAAATTGGAGGGATTTCAATTGTGGAATGTTCTCAACTGAGAAAAACCACAATGTGGAGTGATTGTGTGATGGATTTTGTAATTAATACATAGATCAAAAAAACATTAGGGAACTATTGTTATTAATATTCATTTCTCACAAAAGCAAAGAAACATTTCAGCAGAAAAAAACCCCTTATGGCCTATCTTGTCTGCGCAGTTGTTAAAGCTCATTTGCCTACTGTAATAAAAATTCATATAAGATCACAACACTGATAAATAGGACTTAAATATACAGCTATACAAAAACAATACATCCAAGTCTTATTTTATACAGAAAGTTATCTTTTATTATTTCATCAGAACATATAATAGCAATTTGGGGTCTTTTGTTAATAGAATTTTGCAACATTTATGGGTCCATTGGGATGAACATTTCCAGTTAATTGGAACCATTACATGATTTATATAGAAAAGTGCAAAAGAAAAGATATGTACAGTACAGATAACATACATGACTGGCATAAGTACTCAGTTTTAAAATCTATCCTTTTCAGAACCTGCCTAGGAATAGCGATCTCCAGTATAATATGCATGTGGGTAATCTGAACGAAAATGAAAGTGGAAATTACTTCAAACTGGTATTTATAATAATTGCACTTACGAGATTTCTGAAAAAAATGATGAAAAGAAAAACCATGGACAGATAATACAATATATTTTTTTTGTTAACACAAATACAGCGCCCAGCTTTTGGCTGATAGTTTGATCCCTGGCATAAACGGTTAATGAAGATTATATAGATTTTTTTTTTTTAAAGAATATATGCTTTTCTTTTTTTTTTTATTCAAAAGACTCGACTTGTAAGGAAATCTTCAATTTTTAACTAGAAAAAGATATGGTTGGGCCAGCCCTGTTGCTCAACCTGTGGTGCTGTGATGCAGGGGATCCTGGATTAGATACACTCTAGAGCGATGATGTGCTCAGACGTAAGAAGAAAGAGAAGGCAGCGGCGCTGAGGTTGCTCCTTGGAGGAAGTGACAACGAGGCTTCAATTAAGCCACTTGGGTCTATGCTAGCTGGGAAGGAGGCAGCAGCGGAGACTGCCAGGAAGAAAAAACATGTATATGATTAGGACCCTTCCTGGACCGCAGGCTAAAGTGCAAACAGTCGCGGCTGAGTAGCGGGAAAGAGCCAAAATTGCAGGAAGCAGTTGATCGGTAAAAGCCTCACTTAATTTTGCAGGAACTGTGGCTCCCGGAACACAGTATTAGGCCTCTATCGCAATTAAATTGGACCCTTAGATAGGATCATATCTTAGTTAAGCTGGTGCAATCGGCAAATCATATCTGCTCACCATCTTATTTTCAGGTATCTTCTCATAGTCAACATTTCAACAGAAATTAAACTAGGAGATAAACGTTTATGAAGTGGAAGTGTGGATCCTGCAAACTTTCGAAAAGCATTTATCCAAAACAGGTTTCTGAAACTGCATCAAAATTTTAGTATGAGAAACAATTATTCCATTCAGCACTTATCACATTAACTGAAGTTCCTTTCCAAAATGCAGTGAAACAAATGCTTGAGAACTCAGTTTGCCATTCAGGCACTTTTTTGAAAAGTGCAAAGTTTTTAAATTCAAACAGAGCAAACACTAATCAAACAAAATGTGTTCCAGAGTCTATTATAAGTTTCCAGTTTGGCCATTGCTTGAGTGACCCTTTTGTCTCCTTTGAAACAAGAACCTTGGGATGCGATTGCATACATTTGTGAGAAAGAAAAATGCGCTCTGGTATGCTACAAACTTTCCTATTCTTTCTTCAATTCTGTAGCCATAGTCCTGTAAACATCATATGCTCCTCACAGAATTATTTAGACAGCCTACTAGGCGGTGTCCTTTTGGATTACTGTTAGTGACGGATATGGGCATGATGGGCCAAAAGATCTTTGTTTCACTGTGCTACTTAAATTGTAGCAATAAAGTTGAAAATGGAGTAAAACTGTGTTTTAAACTAGTGTGAAGGCTTGATTGGGAGAAACAGAAGCACCGAAATGAACATCATTCATCATGGGCTTTTTTCCCATACTATGTTTTAAGGATAACTCTTTTGCAAATGGAACCCTTTATAATCACAATAAGGTACAAAGAGTTCACTACTGTATTGTTTGCAGATATAGAAGTGAGTATAGTACTCAAGAAAACAAAAATGAGTGTTTACTGGTGTGCCATTCAATTAAGATGAAGGATACTTAGCCATATATGAGTAATTTTTCAATTAGGTGCATACAAGACCCAGGCTGACATTCCTTTTAGCCTGCACAAACCCACATGATTATCAAACACACCGCCCATCTAATTTGTGTTTGAAGATCAGCTGGTTATGCAGATGATATATATATGTATGAACTTTAAGCTGGCTCAAACGAAGGCTTAGTCAACGCACTTACATACCCTCATTTGAGATCAGGAGCAGACTACTTATCTGTGTTTTCTCCTTAAAGCACAAAGAAAAAAAAAACCATCAGGCCAGAATACAGTTAAGCTCATAAAAATATTATGTAGTTTTTTCCCCCCAGCAATTCAGTATGCTGCTGGCTCACAATAACTCCGTAAACTAAAAATAGCACCAGATCAAATGACAGAACTTCAATACAAATATAAAATCTATGTTAAATGAAAAAGAGTGCTTGATGTATAAAGTTTCAGTGCTTTTAAGAGCCAATAATGGCAAAAAATACAAATGCCATTGTAATGCAGAAGTATTGGCATGTAAACTAGTTTCAGAGTCCCCATTAGATTTCATACCATTCTGTTTTGTGTTTCTAATCATGTGGTGACACATGGACAAATGAGTGACTTGGGGCCAGTTTGAAACGTATAAGCAGTGACGGCCATTTTCAAAGGTACAGCTCTTTGTATTCTTCCATTCACTCAACTCTCATATGTCGTACTTTTTGTGGGTAGGGTTTGATGGATCAAGATGCATGCTAACTACAAAAAAGAATTTTGCAAAAATTAAGGAAAACTGAACTAATACCCCAATCATATTAGTTTAGTTTTGGTTTTCATAAAATATTTCATTCTGGGTGATGGGGAGAGGAAGATCAAGGGGCACCTGACCATTCACTTTCAATGCAATAGCATCTGTACAATTGAGAGAAGAGTTTCTTCTTTACAAGTGTTCTTTTCTGTCTTTCTGGCTTTCTGTATTTGTGAGCTGGATTTGGAGAGTGAAATCTTGTTAGCAAGTGAGTGACTCAAAAGCAAAATATGAAATCTTAACAATGGTGATACTACTCACATGAATTTAAATTGGTTGTAATCCAACTACATTTCTGTTATACCATGTGGTCAATATATGTTCTAGATTTCTGTGTAATCATTTTGTAGGACAGAAATTATATCAGATTCTGGCAAGATGATCTTCTGCTTTGTCAATAAAGATCTTGATCCTGCCACAGTTGCACACCATGAGGTAACTGCAGCCTGACAGTCAACAGCTGATTAAAGGTTTATGTCAATCAAGTAAATTCCATTGCATTATTTAAAGAGGAAAATAAGAGACACCAACAATTCAAGGGTAGTGCTATTCTCTTTCTAAAAAATAAAGAAATATTAAATGCAAAGCTCATTGGTAGTGAAACATGAACAATCTTCATTTATATGTTTTTATACTGAACTGAGTGCCTTCAAAAAAACATCAGATTCATGACTTGGGAACCTGGAATTCTCATTCAGTTATCAATGGAATAGGAATCAGGTGGGCAATAAAAGGGCAAACTTCCCTAATCTACTCTGTTCTTTGCTATTATGTTTCGGTCCTATTTTAGAGGTACAATTGAGGGAGAGAAAGCAAATCAATCTCTCTATTTATTCAGACTCTTGCTTCTCCGCTGATATGGCTAATAAGAAAGTGAACAATGAGTGTAGTTTTTAGTTCTGTGAATTCCTATTCACTAGAAATTGAACTGAGATCATCAATGCATTTCACATTTCACCACCAACTTCTGACTTTCAATAGCTATCAATTGAAGATGGAATTTCACAGGTGATTTAGAGGTGAACTGACTATCCCCGCACCACAGTAATGAACCACCACATTTCAACCTACCTTCACCACTACCTACCCCAAAATCTCTTCTACAGTTAGAAATGGGACAGCATTTTGAATTAGCAAAGGATAATGATCTTCAAAAAAAGTTAAGTATTACTTTGCTACAGTGGTATGGAAGAAATAAAATTAATCTTTCCATCCTATTTTGATTGTCACTATATTCTTAGTAGCCAGTGCCGCCTTTTGTTTTCATTTAATTTGCATTACCAAATTAATGTATCACCAAGTAACTGTCTTTCAGAGAAAAGTGACTCCTACTTTTGGCAAAGTTCTGATAGTCAGATCAACGGCACCCAAGTGATGTTCTGGGACAAGGCAAACAGGAAGAGAAGGAGGAGGAGGAGGGAGACTACAGGTCTGTTAGCTGGTTTCTAAGTTTCCAGTTACGCAAACAGGAACTGTATTTTCCTTAGATGGGTTGGTCTGAGGATTCAGTACTGTGCACGGCCTTGCATAAGAAATGGGTTCAAATCCTGGGTCAGTTCTTCTGCTTACTGGTTCAACTGGAGCAGTGTTCACAGTGCCTGGAGGGAGAAGGGAGCCTCAGCCATCATTCAATGGCGGCACGACTAAAGGCCAATGATCGCAGGGCTTCTGGAAGTTCTGTCGCTGCATGGTTGAAAGGAGATTTAAGGTCGGGGGAAAAAAAATCCCCAGGTAGTTGCATATAAAGAATCACAGCTCTGTAGCCCAACATAGGCTAGTTCGAATTCAGCAGAAAGCCCAATGGAGCAGGAAGAAACCTCTGGGGCCCTCCAAAATAAAGCTTTTAGGAAAAAAAAACACTGTGGTGGCTCTTCACTTTTATTATAGCTGAATTTCACCTTGAGTAGTGGTATAAGGATGGACATACTTGACTCAGTATTAATATTTTCTACTTTCAGATTTGTTACTGTGTTTGTCACATGGGAAATGGTTACCATTTCAGGTGAATACTTACTTTCTCTTAGAATGCAATTTTTTTAAAATTGACACATAATCTGAGTTAATTTTGCCCATTCCTAGACTTGCTACAGTAGAATGTAAGTTTGAAAGTATTTCCCAGGATGGCATACTTGGATGTTAAGAGAGGAATCTGGTGCCTATGGTTAGAATTAGGGGGTCTGGTTTGCAGAGGGCATCCACTGAAATGTTGATCAACTAGTTATATTGCATGCAGCTTCCAAGTGGCCTTCATGGATGTCAACAGGTTTACTGTAAAAATGGTTTCTTACAGTTGAATCTAGACTCAAATTTTGTTGATACTTCATATAAAATGTTCTAGCTCAATAAGTATACCTGTAGAATAAAATGTGAAATAAAGAATCTGTATTTCACTTTGTAGTGTTTCTACTCTTGATCAGATTCTGTTATAACACAAACTAGATTGCCCCGAGCACATTGAGTGACTTGAAACATACAGAAAAGCTAATTCAATATCCTCCAAATATTGGGTCTTGCTGTATAGCCTATTGGCGAATCTACGATTAAGGAATTAGTAAAAACCAAAGCTCCTGAAATTTTTAGGCAATAGTGGACATATTTAAATTTTACAGAAGTGGCATTTCTACTACCTCATCCTCAAAGAGCTCTATTAACCATGTCAAATGTATTATAACCTGCCTTGGAATTCCAGGGTTCTTTAGTTTAACACTTTCAGTATTCTCATTTGCCTGTTACAAACATTAAATGATAAGTAGGTGTGGGGAAGGAAAAAAGTTAATGCTGATATGATCAACTTTTTCTTGGGTGATTTCAACTTTTTCTTGGGTGTCAACCTCATTTTCAATATATAAATTTTTTTTTTACTTAAACCTACAATCTTTACAAATAGCCCGTCACTCTGACAAATTTGGAGGATTCTTAAGAATAAACAGTATTGTTCTTAAAACAGACTTCAATAATTAATGGAACCAGTAACTGCTAGTGTCTACCTCAATCGACGCAGGCCTGTATGTTTTCCTATAGAGGGGCAGGGAATGAAATAAAAAACATTTATAAAAGTACAACAAAGAATATATCAAATGCAGGTTGATGAACTTTGGGCTAAAGGCATCACAGCTTGTTTTCCTTTGCAAGTTAGAAGAGTCTTAACTTGATGTCGACATCACTGTGTTTGAAGAGGAAAAAATAATTTGCATTAGTTTGTGGTATGCACAGATAAGGAAATATTATTAAAGGCATAAATATTCGTTAGTTCAAAGCGCAGGTAAGTATTCTTTTTGTTAGTTCAAGAAAGATATTTTAAAAATGTATAATGAGACAAGGGAAACTAATATACTCTCCCCCAGTTCTTAATTATTGACGAGGCATTAAACCATTTACTATAGCTGAACCAAAGGGCAAACGGGTGGAATTCACAGAGATGTACGGGTTTTAGGTTCAGGGCAGTTTAATCATTAAGCAGGATGTTTCAATAATGGCTCTGCCTACGAGGCAAGTAACACAGCAAAGTTAATTATTACTTTAAAACCTACTGAAACACAGCATTATTTTTGATCCACTGATCGGTTCATAAAAAATGGACACTGTCACCATAGGTCTGAAAGATTTTCATATACTGAAGAGACCTCAATATATGAAATTGTTTTTCTTGGGAGGGGAGGAAAGGCATGCCCAGCCACCGTGTCATGAGCCTTCATTTGTAAATGCCCAGGAATTTTGTTTTTTTTTTAAACTCCTCCATCCACTACAACAAGGGGCTTTGGCCAGAAACCTCAGACCATGGCATCTCTGGAACCAATTCTGGTCACTAGTGTCACCATTATCAAATGACCTCACCTCTCAACTCACCGCCCGGGGGGGCAGTGAACATCGAATGTAAACTTTTCGGTGCAGAATACATTTGGTATGTTATACAGAATTTGGAAATTTGCTAGAGACTGCCACTGTAAAGTCTGTGATCATTTATTATTGCATCTCTTTTGCTTCCCCAAAAAATATAAAACTCATTTAACAGCCACTGAATTGGAGGTACGTTCTTAAATTAATTTTTTTCTGGTTTGCCTATCGAGTGTGTAGAGAAATGGAGAACTGAACCAGTAGAAGAAATCCTTCCATTTAATAGGAACTTCCTGGTTCACTTTCAACAACAGTCCCTTCTATAAAGACACATGCGGAAAAATAAACCAAAAGTGACATATGAAACTTACAAAAAGAACAGATGTCATTCAAATGGATTTCCAAAAGGATCACCAAACGGATCAGAAGATGGAGGCTGCTGGGCTACCACTGTCTGTAAAATGAAATATAGCTGATTATTTTACTGGTCCAAATCTTCATGCTGTTTACTAAAACACAGGTCAAAAGGATTTCTGGGTGAATAGTAATGACATTCACGGGCATTATTGGAAACTATTGAACTTTTAAAGGTTACTGTTCACTGCTCATTTAAATTTCTTGCAAATGACTTTGAAATGCATTTCATGTGAGCTTCAAGTTAATTTCATTGAATATATTAGAAACAAAATGTATTTGAGGGAAACAGAGGAGAACAGGGCTTTAACTGAACAATTATCAGCCTATGGTAATCTATTTTCAAGTCCATATACTTCTGTAAGTTCCAGTTGTAGGCTGCTCATTATAACCGATACATTTCAGGCACATAAAATGTCAAGATGATCTGCCTCAATAAGGTGAGGGTCAGACTCTCTAATTTTGAGGGTCCTACCATTTGGATCATGCATATGATGAAGTGGACCCTTTTGGGAAACAGTGGGGTAGAATATTTTTTCTGATTGGCCATTCTCCCCTTTATGAATCTGGTCTCTATTTTCTCCACTAGTATTGGCATAAAGTCTCACATCGCTTCCAGGAACAATAACTCTAAACTTTATTTCTGAATTTTACAACCAGCCACTACATACATTCTGGTATAGAGTAAACATTTAATACTGAATACTCAGCGTTCAAGGGATACATAGACAGAGTAATACACACACTATTAAAACTTACATGACACCAAAGTTTCGATACCCTCCTCCCAGTCTACCTTACCCAACAGAAATTAGATCTTTCGAATCTTTCACTATTCCCCTTGCTCTGTTCCACAACTTCTGGGATAAAGAGTGTAAATCCTCAAAAATTCTCCACTGGTTGCACACACCCAAACCCAAAGACTATTCACAACCTCATGATTTCAAACATCTCTTCTTTCTATCCTGGGCCTCTCACTTGGGCAATGTGCAGGATCCCCCTGTCTCCTCCACACTCCAGTTCTCATTATAGTCCCCCTTGTCTTAGGGCACCTCTTCAACTTCTTCTCCAGGTGCTCTTTTCCTCAAAAGGCAAAATCACATCTCCTTCTACTCTTTCCAGCCATTTCCTCGGGGAAGGACTCTCCAATTCTCTACTCCATGGCCTTGGGCCTTTTCCCTTGAAGAGCAAAAGCCCCTGCAGAGTTCACTCCAACCCATCTAAGGAAAATACAATTCCTGTTTGCATAACTGGAAACTTTGCTCTTGAAAAGATTGAGAAATACTAGTCAAAGTTATACATGTTTAGATGTTAAATTTGTCCCCATATATGTAGAATGAATACCACTAACCATTTTAGTAGCCAACCTCTGGGCTGATTTTATCTGCATAACCACTGGCAAGTTAGATTCAAAGCACCGATAAGGAAGGCAAAGAGAGAATATGAAAAGAAGCTTGCCATGGAAGCAAAACTCATTTTAAAGACTTTTACAGGAACATTTGAAGTAAAAAGCCTGCAAGAGAGTCAGTTGGAACATTAGATGATTGAGAAGGACTTGGGGGCATTCAATGAAGTTAGCAAGTAGCACATTTAAGACTAATCGGAGAAAATTATTTCACTCAATGCACAATAAAGCTCTGGAATTTGTTGTCAGAGGATGTGGTTAGTGCAGTTAGTGTAGCTGGGTTCAAAAAAGGTTTGGATAAGTTCTTGGAGAAGTCCATTAACGGCTTTTAATCAAGTTTACTTAGGGAATAGCCACTGCTATTACTGGCATCAGTAGCATGGGATCTTCTTGGTGTTTGAATACTTGCCAGGTTTTTGTGGCCTGGATTGGCCACTGTTGGAAACAGGATGCTGGGCTTGATGGACCCTTGGTCTGACCCAGCATGGCAATTTCTTATGTTCTTATGATGATAAAGCCATAGCAGAGAGACCAACAGCCAAATTTTAAATCGCCCCTGCGCGCAAAAAATGGGGGTTATGCGCATGGCTGGGCTTTGCGCGCACATCTTCAAAGGGTTCCGGCCATGCATGTAACCCCCATTACGCCCCAAAGTGCCGGGCCCAGATAAAGGGGTGGTCCAGATGGTGGGGCTGGAGGCGGCCAGTACAGCAGCTATTTGCCTCTGTACCGGGGAAGGGCATCCTGGCGCACGTAAGTTGCTACTGCTCTGTTGAAGCAGTAAGCAATAAAAAAAAAAAAGGGGTAAGAGAAAGGGTTTAGGGGTAGGAGGAGAGGGGAAGGTGAAGGAAGGTTAGGGAGGAGGAAAGTTCCCTCCCAATTCGCTCCAATTAAGGAGCGGACTGGGAGGGAACAGGGGAAGGCCTCGATGTGTCTCAGCACGGAAATTGCACTTATCTCCCCCCCCCCTTGCGTGCACGGATTACAAAATCCGCCGCGCATGTGCCACTTGTATTTTATAACATGCGCGCATGTTATAAAATATGTACATCCATGTGCGCATGCCGGGTTCCCATGCGCACATGAATGCATGCGTGTATCTTTAAAAATCTACCCCAAATGAATTATTTACTTTGGTTTTTATTGAGGAAGATGTAAGTGATAACCAAGCCAGAAATTATATTCAAGGAGGTGATTCAGAGGAACTGAACCTGGAAGATATACTAGGACAAATTGACTAACTAGAGTAGCAAATCACCTGGACTAGATGGTATACATCCCAGAGTGCTGAAAGAACTGAAAAATGAATTACGGTCCTGCTACTGGGAATTTGTAAACTATCATTAAAATCATCTAGGGTACCTGATTGCTTCACCAATCTGCTACATTTTTTAATGGCGTAAATAAAGATGAAGATAAAGGTGAGCCAGTTGATATAGTGTATCTGGATTTCTGGAAAGCATATGACAAAGTCCCTCATGTCAGCAGAAATTAAAAAGTCATCAGATAGTGGGCAGTGTCCTATTGTGGATAACAAACTAGTTAAAAGTCAGAAAACAGGAAGTAGGGCTAATTGGAAAATGTTCCCAATGAAGAAAAATGGATAGTGGAATGCCCCAGGAATCTGTTCTGGGACCACTGCTTTTTAATATATTTATTCATGATCTTGAAATGGGGATGAGTAAGGTGATCAAATTTGCTGATGACACAAAATTATTCAAAGTTGATAAATCACAGGAGGATTTCCTGAATGGTAACTCCACATTAGGAGTTACCATTCAGGAAAATGATTTAGGTGTCATAGTTGAAAATACATTGAAATCTTCTGCTCAGTGTGCAGCAGCAGCCAAGAAAGCAAATAGAATGCTTGGGATTATTAGGAAAAGAATGGAGAATATCATAATGCCTCTTATCGCTCCATAGCGTGACCTCATCTTGAGTACTGTGTGCAGTTCTGGTCACCACATGTCAAAGATATAGCAGAATTAAAAAAGGTACAGAGAAAGGCAACTAAAATGATAAAAGGGATAGAACTAGTCCCCTATAAGGAAATACTAAAGAGATTAGGACTCTTCAGCTTGAAGAAGAGACATGAGCAGAGATGATATTAAAAAGGTTTATAAAATAATGAGCGGAATAGAATGAGTAAACACTGTTTACTCTTTCAAAAAGTACAAAAACTAGGGGACACACAATGAAGTTACTAGGTGATATATTTTACTCAATCATAATTAAGCTCTGGAATTTGTTGCCAGAAGATGTGGTGACAACTATTAATGTAGCTGTGTTTAAAAAAGGTTTGGACAAGTTTCTGTAGGAAAAAATCAATAAACAGTTACTAAAATGGAGTTGCAAAAAAAAAAAAAAATCCATTGCTTATAAGTAGCTTGGAATCACTGTTTGGGATCCTGCCATATACTTGTAACCTGGATTGGCCACTGTTGGAAAGAGGATACTAGGCTTGATTGATCTTTGGTCTGAACCAATATGGTAAGACTTATGTTCTTATGGATTTATATCCTTTTGGAGGTGCAGTCTTCAGAACTGTACTTCAACTGAGGTCTCACCAGGGACTTATAAAAGGGCAATATCACCGCCTTTTTTCTGCTCTAACCAATCCTCTCCCTATTCACAAAAGCATCTTTCTGGCCTTTGATAAGCATTTCTCTATTTGCAATCTCACTTTCATACATTTAGAAAATGCCAGATATAGGGATAAAATAAGTTATTGACCACTATAAAATCTTGAAATATTACAGCCAAATTTTTACATAAAATGGCTACGGGCGTAAAAATCAGCACTTACGCGTGTGGCTGGGCCCTGCACATTTTCAAAAGGGCCCAACCAAGTGCGTAACTGCCAATACAAGCACAAGTGTGCTGGGCCCTGAAAAAGGGGAGGGGCAGCCAGGGCGTGGTCTGAGTGGGGCGGGACAGAGGCCGGCCGGGAGAGCAGCCATTAGCCGCAGTTCTGGGCAAACGTGTGCCAGCAGCTGGTCAGCGTGCACAACTTGCTTCTGCTCAAACGGAGCAGTAAGTTAAAAAAAAAATTACTTTTAGTTAGGTAGGGGGTAGGGGTTGGGGTGGAGAGGGGAAAGGGAAGGAAGGTTAGGCAGAGGCTTAGGGAAGTTCCCTCCCACACGTACCTTTTAAAAGCTTCCCCTTAGTTTGCAAATGACAGAAATTCTTCAATAGCAACATAACATTTATGCACAAAAGTTATCTTGGGGGGGAGCTTGTATTACATTTTTAAATACAAAAATTAAGTTTCCTTTTATTTTTGATGTCGTGTTAACTTTTGGTTGCTAAATTTTTGGTTTTTTTTTAAACTTCATTTTTATTGAGTCAGAGGGAGTTACGACGCTCTTGGCCACAACAGACAAGTAAACAAAAGCAGCCATGAAAGCAGCAAAATATATTAATTTGTAATTTATTTTATGCAAATCGGAAAATGCACATGTGAGATTTTTCCGGTTTTCAACACAGCCAAAATATATCAATCAGGTTTTGAAGCAATACATGTCCGACGATGACTGCATTTTTCTCCCAAGTCTGCTTTATAATTGATGTCTATTTATTATGGGCTCTTTGAAATGATAAAAACGTGCAATAGGCCAAACAAAAACTGCATAGCAATTTGTGTGGTTTTTTTTTTTTTTTTTAAACTGAGCCCTGGAACTGTACTGCTCACTAGCAGCACATGGCACAACTACACAGGAAACCAAGTTGGACTCCTGAGTCTGGCTCCTGTTCCTAGAGTCAGTGGGTACTGTGGAGCTTCAGAAACAGCACTCTCAATTCCTGCTGGGGAGAGATGTACAGTAAATACTCAGTGACAACTACTAACAAGGTTCAGGTCATATGTATACCAAGTTCCAGAGGAATAGATTTCATTGTTCATTGTGCTGGCTGGTCTTCATAAGAGGGGAAGCCTGGGCTAGATGGGCAGGCAGAAACCCCTAGGGTAGATGCAAATGAAGGTTGGAGAAGAGACGGCTGAGGGGGGATATGATGGAGGTCTTTAAGATCTTGAGAGGTCTTGAACAAGTAGATGTGAATCGGTTATTTACACTTTCGGATAATAGAAGGATTAGGGAACATTCCATGAAGTTAGCAAGTAGCACATTTAAGACTAATCTGAGAAAATTCTTTTTCACTCAATGCACAATTCATTTCTGGAACATGTTGCCAGAGGATATGGTTAGTGCAGTTAGTGTAGCTGGGTTCAAAAAAGGTTTGGATAAGTTCTTGAAGAAGTCAATTAACTGCTATTAATCAAGTTGACTTAGGTAATGGACTCTGCTGTTACTGGCATCAGTAGCATGGGATCTTCTTGGTGTTTGAATACTTGCCAGGTCTTGTGGCCTGGTTTGGCCTCTGTTGGAAACAGGATGCTGGGCTTGATGGACCCTTGGTCTGACCCAGCACGGCACTTTCTTGTGTTATGTGCTATCATGCAGCCCATTTAGAGGATGATTCTAAGTCAGTTGAAAATCCAAAAGAGGAAGAAGTAAATGCAAAAATAAGAGCATACTTCCTGTGAATTGTGACTCTCTCTTTAATAGGGCCCAGTATGGGCCAGAAATTGAAAACATGGTTGTTCAACCAAGCTTACCCAGAATAAAAAGTCATCAACCAGTACCAATGTAGACCACAATACGTCTACTCCCTTTCCTCATATTGAGGAACTATGTATTTTTTGTTATATTCCCTTCTCCTCACCGCGAGGATCCTTGTTTTGTTTACCCTGTCTTTTCTTAGCTGCCTATCGTTACTCCCCTCCCAGTTCGAACTTCCCTGTTATAATGTAATTTTCCAAACTTAACTTGTTGATTGTAAACCGGCATGATGTCCACAACGAATGCCGGTATATAAAATGTTCTAAATAAATAAAATAAATAAATAAAATAAATTCACAAGAAATACAGGAACAAGAAGATAAGTAAGCAAAGAATTGAGCATCTTATTTTTACATTCAGTGGATGTATGCCTCGTGTACATATGTGACTTGCATTTCATTGCAGCCAAACTTCGGCTGCCAGTGAGGAATGCTGCTTGCAGTGAAATCAAATATGATTCATCACATATTTTTAGGGGTAACAATAGATTAAATTATTTATCCAACTAAAATTGGCTATGCAACAGTTAGTGTGCTTGTCTTCATATTTCTAACTGTATGTGCAAGATATCTATTTTGAGCAATTTTATGCACAGTTATGTATCTTGAACTGTATAATTTTTGTTTATAATAAAAAAATGCACAAAAATGCATTTTTTAAACCATCTGCTTTGTTTTACTCTTTTTCCCTGTCCTTTGGCAGAGGATAACATATACTTTTTTTTTTATACATTTTAAAAGAGATAAAGCAGGAAATGTAGGATATTTTCTGGACTTCACATTATTTTTACTGCATTTTTTCTTTGAAATAAGAAATTACTACTTCACTGATAATTTCCTTTTCTTCAGGATGGTCCGTTGAATCCAGGACCAGTGGGTTATGCACCTCTACCAGCAGATGGAGACAGAGCAAACTGACATCACATTATATATACTCCTGCAGTGACCTCAGCTTGCCAGAATTCTCTTCAAAAGCAAATTGTGGATAGACTGGCAAAAAACCTGATTAAAATCAGATAACTATTTCAATACTCAGCCAACAGGAAATACTGAGTTCAGACAAGAAATGTATGAACACTAGTCTAGGGACTGGATTAACACTTAACAGTAATACCTGTAACACAGTCATACGGCAGCCAAGGGTGGGAAGCTGGATTCATCTGACCATCCTAAAGAAAAGTTAATGATCAGGAAAGTAGTAATTTCTCATTTCTTAGTGTCTGGTCAGATGAATCCAGGACCAGTGGGATGTACCCAAGCTACTCCCAAATAGGACGGGAAGCTGTCTGCAGTCCTGTCAAAACTGCACGTGCAAAGGCTGCATCCTCCCAGGCCTGCATATCCAGACGATAATACCTGAGAAAGGTGTGTAAGGAGGACGTCGTCGCAGATCGACAAATGTTGATGGGAGATAACAATTTAACTTCAGCCCATGATACTGCCTGAGCCCTAGTGGAATGAGCCCTGACTAGGTAATGGCTTTTTTGAATCCACATATGTGCCGTTACTTCCTCCTAACCCAGCGAGCTATTGTCGCCCAAGAAACTGGCTCTCCCTGTTTACTACCACCATGGAGGACAAACAGGCAGTCTTTCTTTTGTAAAAGCTTATTAACCTCCAGATACTTGATGTTTCTCTTGATATCCAAGTATCATAACAGGTGATACTCCTCTAAATCTCTTTCCCTGCCAGAGAAGGCAGGGAGATGGGCTGATTCAAATGAAAATCAGAGACTATTTTCAGTAAAAAAAAAAGGAAGGAGCAGTATGCAGCTGTATTGCACCTGTAGTCACCCGGAGGAATGGCTCCCGGCAATACAAGGCCAGAGCTTGGAAGTTCTGCGTGCAGAACAAATTGCCACACGAAACACTGTTTTCAGGGTGAATAACCACAAGGAAAAAGGCTACGCATCAGTTTAAACGTGTGACCCGCTAAGAAATCCAACATCAAATTAAGACTCCTCAAGGGTACTGGGAACTGCAAGGGAGGACGAAGATTTTCACTCCTTTCAGGAAACGGGCCACATCAGGATGAGCCAACAAGTATCCATCATTCACCTGATCCTTGAAAGAAGCGAGAACCGCTGCCTGTACCTTTAAGGAATTAAGGGCCAACCCTTTATTCAATCCATCCTGCAAAATTTCCAAAATGAGCAGGATCTTGACCAAACAAGGAAGAGCACCTCAATCTTCACATCAGGCCTCAAATACTTGCCAAACCCACACATAGGCAAAGGAAGTGGAGAGCTTTCTAGCTATTAGCAAGGTGTAAATCACTGCTGCAGAGTATCCACGTTTCAACAAGCGAGCCCTTTCAAGGGCCATACCATAAGACAAAAAATGTACTTGGATCTTCGTGAAGAACAGATCCCTGCCACAACAGAGTACTGTGCACCAGAAGTCAAAGGGGCAAAGTCCACCAGGAGTCATCGCAGATCCGCATACCATGGTCTCCTGGGTCAATCTGGAGCAAACAAGAGCACCATCCCTCTGTCGGGTTTGACCCTCCGAATCAATTTGACCATGGGCCAAGGAGAAAAGGCATACAGCAACTTGTTTTCTGGCCACTCCTGCATGAGAGCATTGATCCCCAATGACTTTGGATCTCTCCTACGACTGAAGAATCGAGAAACTTTCGCATTGCGAGACGTCGCCAGGAAGTCTAGAAAACAAAAGACCCCGGCGATCCAGAATCAGCTGAAATGCCTCATCTAACAATACTCATTGTCCTGGGTCCAGACTCTCCCTGCTGAGAAAGTCTGCTCTTCCTGCTATGTGCAAGGCTGAGATCATCTGGAGATTCACTTCAGGCCATTCCATAAGTTGATCTATTTCCTGCGACATTTGCTGGCTCTTGGTTCCTCCCTGCCGATTGATGTAAGCCACAGTCATGCATTGTCTGACACCATCCAGACCGCTCAACCCCGCAACCCGTTGACGAACTGTAAACATGACAACCTGACCACCCTGGCTTCCAGCCGATGGATGTTCCAGAAAGACTCTTCTGCATTCTAGCACCCTTGTGCTGTCAGTTCCTGACAGTGGGCTCCCCAACTGAGGAGGCTTGCATCTGTCATGAGAACTAGCCAGTACGGAGATTCTAGGGAAACTCTCTTCCCTAGATGATCAGTTTGTAGCAACCATTGCAGTTGGGAGGAGACCTCCATCAGCAGGTGGAACTGAATTGAATAGTCCTGAGACTTAACTCCACCGAGACAGCCGGGAGCGCTGGAAAGGACACATTTGTATCCTTGCTCATGGCAGCACTTCCAGGTTGCCACCATTAAACCAAGCACTTGTAGACAAGACCATACAGTCAGGCGCAGAGTGTTCAACAACTGACGCAGCTGTGCCATAAACTCCTGAATACGAGTTTCTGGCAGGAAAACCTTGCCATGCTGAGTGTCAAACTCAACCCCGAGGTATTCCAATGACTGAACAGGTTGAAGACTGCTCTTGGCCAGGTTCACCACCCAGCCAAGCTTCTGCAACAGAGAGATCACCTTGAGGGTCAGCAGCGACTTGGCTCAAATCAACCAGTCGTCCAAATACAGGTGTACTAGAATCGCATCCTCTCTACTCTGCCGCGATTACTATTACCTTGGAAAAGGTCCTGGGAGTGGTAGCCAGACCAAAAGGCGTGCCCGAAACTGATAATGGTGACCCAGAACTGTGAAATGTAGAAAATGATGCTCTAGTCAGATGGGAATGTGAAAATATGCCTCTGACAGGTCTAGAGAGGTCAGAAATTCCCTGGACTGCATGCTATTATCACCGAGCATAAAGTTTCCATGGGAAAATGAGTCACCTGCAGATGACAGTTGACACCTTTGAGATCCAGAATAGGACGAAAAGAGCCCTCCTTCTTGAGCACAACAAAATAAATGGAATATTGCCCCATATTTACTTAAGATCCGGGCACAGGAACCAAAGTCCTCAGACTGAGGAGCCTTGCTAATGTACCCTCCTCCACCTGTTTCTTCTGCGAGGAGTGGCAGGGAGACACCATGAAAACATCCCGAGGAACACTGCAAAACTCCAGTGCATATCCTTCTCATATTACATTGTGATCTTAACCCACCTCCAATAAAAGAGAGAAAGACGTCCCTCTATCTCCTGTTCCCAGGGGTGGGTTGGTACATCTTCATTGGGAGGCTCAGGAGGGTCCACTATCCGAGCCTGCGCCCTGTCTGGGTTGAAAAAACTGTGACTCATTGAAAGGCCAAGACCTCTGAAAGGTCGCTCCTCTATAGGGTTGAAAACACCTGGATCCCTTAGCATGATATCCCATGCTAAATGAGCGTGGTTCCTGTTTCTTATCCTTCGGCAATCGAAGAACCAATGATTCGCCTCACTTACTGTCCAATTTTTCCAAACAGGAGTGAGCTTTTAAAAGAATAATTTTGTGAGGTTAGCTTTGGAGGTTGCATCGGCCGATGAATTTTCTCAGCCATACCAGCTGCCCAGCCACTATTATGGAAGCCATCCCTCTGGCTGAGGTGCGGACCAAATCACAGCATGCATCTGCCAAGGTGGAGGCTGCTGGTTCCATAACTGTCCTGGAATTCACCCCAGAGTCAACCTCCTGAGAGAGAAGTAAACAAGAGTGAGCCACCAGGGAACAACAAGAGGTGATCTGCAAGGTCATTGCCTTTGCTTCAAAGGGTTGCTTAAGGATAGCCTCAATCCTCCTATCATGTACATCCTTCAAGGCTGCTCCTCCCTCCATGGGGATAGTCGTCCACTTGGAGACTGCACAAACAAGTGCATCCACCTTCGGAAAATGTAAACGTTCTCTCACCACTGGATCCTTCCACAACCCAACTCTTTGAAATTAGCCTCTGGGATCCCGCACTCAAGATCAAACAATTCTTGAATGGCCTCCATCTCAGGGAAAGAAACAAGAGGCTTTATACAAGGAAAACAAAATGGGATTTTTCTTTGGCTTAGAGATGGAATCCACCCCAGGTACTTCCAGCATTTTCAAGATCTGGGAAATCAAGGCTGGCAGTTCATCTCTATGGAAGAACTGCAGCATAGTCCTATACGGTTCCAATCCCGGAGTAATTTCTCCATCCTCGAATGAATCAGGATCGGCCTCATCATCCGTGCCATTCGGATCCTTACTGGGCAAACCTACTGCCGATCTAGGGGTAAGAGAGAGTCCCCCACCTGTGACACTGCCCTGGTAGCATTGGACGGGGCGGAGGACTGCGCCTGAAGAAAGAATTGCAATCCCTGGAAAATTTCTACCCATGAAATGGTAGAAGGATCCATGCCAAAACCAGAATGCACCTGAGGTGTACTCACTCAGCTATCCTCCCCCACTGACAAACCAGTTAAGGGAGTTCCAAGATCAGGTGCCCCTCCTGACATGTCTTTAACCAGACCTTCATCTGGTTGGGAAGAACCAGGCTTAGTAAAATCAGAGGAAGTTAATTCTCCTTGAGCTTCCAAACAGCTCTGGCTCAAGCTAGTGGGCACACTTAGCTGAGATACCTGAATATGACACTCAGCTCAGAGGGAAAGGTGCTTAGGTTTCTTAGCTATAGGTGCCATTAAGCTGTCAGTACACTTAACAGGCAACTGAAGTGCATGTCCAGCTTTATTTATATACACACCCCCTAAAATAAATATAGGTGTCCAAAACTTAGGTATCCCAAAACCTAGTCACCCTAAACTTAGGTGTCCCTATGGATAGGCGCCGTAATACTATTTATTTAAAACCTTTTCTATACCGGTGTTAGTGTGAACATCACATCGGTTTACATCATAACAAAATGCTTAGAAAATACATTTAACAAGGGTACAACATGGTAAGGGCAGGGTGCACGCAGAGAAAGCATAGAATAACAGCGCAACTGGCGAGATATTCTTAATATAAGTAACTATTGGTATATATCATGCTCGATAACATCATAATTGTATAAGAGTGCATATAATCACAGAGTACAATGGTGTTGGCGGGTAGTGGATTAGGAGGAGGCAGGTTGTGGCAGGGGGAAGTGGTTAGTCAGGAAATGCCCTTTTAAACCACCATGTTTTTAGTTTTTTTTCTAAATTTGAAGTGACAGGATTCGAGACAGAGTGTTGAAGGCAGGGAGTTCCAGTGTGAAGGGCCTGCAATTGTGAGGGCACATTCTCTTGTGGTAGATAGGTGTGCCATTTTTTAGGGAGGGCACATGAAGGGTTCCTTTGTTGATTGTTCTGGTGGGACGATTTGGGTGTGCGGAGGTGAAAGGATGGTCGAGCCAGTTGAAGTGGTGGGAGTAAATGGCTTTATGGGTGATTGTGAGGGTTTTGTAAAGAATGCGCGAAGGGATGGGGAGCCAATGCAGGTCTTTGAGAATGGGAGTTATATGGTCTATTCTGCGGACATTTGTTATGATTCTTGCCATGGCCTTTTGGAGCATTTGTAGGGGTCTTATGGTGGAGTAAGGGAGTCCTAAGAAGAGTGAGTTGCAGTAATCTAGTTTTGATGATAGGGTGGTTTGGATCACTGTCCGGAAATCATGGGAATGAAGTAATGGCTTGAGTTTCCTAAGCACATTAAGTTTGAAGAATCCTTCTTTAAGGATGGAGCTGACATGTTTCTTCAGATTTAGTTGTTGGTTAAGGAGTACTCCAAGGTCTCTTACAAAACGTTGTGCAGTGATGAGCTTGAAGGCTGGGTCAATAGCAAAGGAAGATTTAGGGGTGGAGTGGTGAGAGATAAATAGTAGTTCGGTTTTTTTTTTTAGTGTTAAGGGCGAGGTGGAGATTGGTAAGAAGGGAGTTGATTGATTTGAGGCAGGTCTTCCAGTGAGCTAAGGCATCAGATGGAGGTGTGGATTGGTATGATGATTTGAACATCATCGGCATATAGGTAGAATTTTAGATTGAGATCTGAGAGGAGTTGACAGAGGGGTGTGACGTAAATATTGAAGAGGGTGGAGGAGAGGGAGGAACCCTGAGGGACTCCATTAAGGAGAGGATAGGGGGCGGATACGGCATTACCTATTTTCACAAAAAAATTTCTGTTGGAGAGGTAGGAAGAGAACCAAAGGAGGGCTAAGCCTGAGAGGCAGATATCTTTTAGACGGGTGAGAAGATGGTTGTGGCATATGGTGTCAAATGCCGCTGAAATATCTAGAAGGGCAAGGATGTAGCTGTTCCCTTGGTCCATGCCTCTGAGGAGGTGATCGGAAAGGGTGTGAAGGAGGGATTCCGTATTGAAGTGTTTACGGAAGCCAAATTGTGCAGGGTGAAGGATCTTGTGGTCATCGAGGTAGTCTGTCAGTTGTGAGTTGACGACTTTTTCCATTATCTTGGCTATAAAAGGGAGGTATGAGATGGGGCGGAAGTTGGCGGGGTCCTTCGGGTCCAGAGAGGGTTTCTTAAGGAGGGGTTTAACCGCTGCTTGTTTTAGTGTGTCCGGGACTATGCCTGTGGAGAGGGAATAGTTGATGATGTCAGATATGGACTTCACAATGGAGGTTGGAGCAGAGAGGAGTGCTTTGGTAGGGATGGTGTCATTGGGGGTGGGAGGTTGGTCTGAGCTTTTTAGGATAGATTCAACTTCTTTGGTAGAGGTGAGATCCAGGGAGCTTAAGGATGCGGTGGAAAGGCTGGTCCCTGCTGGTGGGGGGTGAGGGGGGTTGGTGAATCTGAAAAGGAGATTTGTTATTTTATTATTGAAGAATTGCGCCAGTTCTTCACATTTGGCGTGGGCATCGGAATCAGGAATCGTGGGCGGGATGGATTTGGTGAGGCTAGAGACATAATACTAGGCACCCAACTATAAGCACACAGCAAATGCCCAACTTGTGCGCATAGGTAAGCTTGCAGCCACTAAAGGTGCTACTTAACTTGGAAGCACAAACAGAGGCCCGACTAAGTGCCCAAAAACTGGACGAATAACCTGGGAGTGCTGCTAGACACATTAGCCATACCAACAATCCTGAATAGGGCAAACTAACAAAAACATGCGAAGTGCCGTTGAGGCCAACCATGCGGCGCACAGCAAAAAGGCGTCAGAACAGGGCCTAGCCTAAGAAGGCTGCTCAACCCGCCAGCTGCCCACATCCCTTAACCTCTCCTGGAGCAGGACGAATGTCAGAATGGCATGCTGGGCACAGAGCCCAGAGGACAGAGGAAGCCCTACATAAAAAACCCTCCTCCGTCTCTGTAAAAAATTTTTTTTTATACTTATCTGAGAGCTCAGCCCTTCCTGGCTGAGTACAGAGAGGGTCTCCAGCTGTGGGGGAAGAGGGCATATACCATCACCGCCATGCTCGGCTTCCTGCACCCGCTGCCTTTCAGCTGTTTGAACAGCTAAGTCCACGTCGGCTGAACAACCAGCTATCTGAGGGGCCACGGAAAATCACCTCAGGACTTCTCATCTGGGGGAGGGACCATTTGGTATCGCCGTAGGAAAGTGGGGCAAATTAATGTTCCTTTTATTTTATCCTTTTCAAAGTAAAGCAATCCCCAGTAGAGAGATGAAAGTCCACCATGTGCTGGAGACGGAGTATGCCGGCAGGCTTAAGTCACGGCAAGGATAGAAATACTGTGACGTCAGTTTGCTTCATCTCCATTGCTGCTAGAGTTGCATAACCCACTTGGTCCTGGATTCATCTCACCAGACGCTAAGAAATCTTTCATTACACAGGATATGCCTCCCTCCCTAGCCAATCTCTCTCAAGCCACCTAGTTATGAGCCTTTCAGCCCTCCGTCAAAAAGAGTGAAAAACATACAGTGACACAGTGAAAATTACATGGGCTGAAAACAATTTCTTTAATTCAATTATAAGACGCTGATAGCAGTACATACAGGTCAAAGCTGCGTTGATAGAAAAAAATGACATTTATATAAAACTTTGAAAAAAGAGCGAGCAGTGGTTTTTTCCTCTCAAGGCATTGTTTAAAAGTTGCATAAATGTTATAATGAAAGAAGTTTTCAGGGCTGAATTTTCAAAGGTTAGATCAAGGTTTTATGCGTGTAAAGTTTGCTAGAAAATAGCTGGGGATGTTTATGTAAAAGCATTCGCAAAACATTCTGGAGGCGGAGCTGGAACATACATGCATATTTTATGATTTAAAATAAAAAATAAAAAGGATAAAAGTGACCTGTCCTTTGAGAAAGGCATATTAAAATTGGCTTCCAGCTGTCACCATGCTCCCTACCTCTAGTGTGAGTATTTGGAGACCATTGAAAGGGTCAGTGTTTCCCATCT
This sequence comes from Rhinatrema bivittatum, assembly GCF_901001135.1. Taxonomy (NCBI): domain Eukaryota; kingdom Metazoa; phylum Chordata; class Amphibia; order Gymnophiona; family Rhinatrematidae; genus Rhinatrema; species Rhinatrema bivittatum. Next base: position 746,549,626 of record NC_042615.1, on the reverse strand, counting down.
TGGGAGGAGTCCCTGGGACCCATAAAGCAAGTTTTCTTACTGTAAACAGTTTTCCATAGATAGCAGGATGAATTAGCCATTACATGAGGGGCGATGTCATCCAGTGGCACTTGCTTCTCCATGTTAGTACAGTTTTAGTTCCCACGGAGGCATTGCTTTGTGAGCCTCCCCAGTCTATGTCAGAACTAATTCTAGCTCTGTAGTCAACTCTTCAGGGAGGAGGGCAGCCTTTCCATAGCTAATTCATCATTCTGTGTACAGAAAACATTTACAGTACGCAAAACTGCGTTTTCTGTCAATAAGCAGGGTTGAATTAGCCACTGCATGTGGAAGTCCAGAGCTGAGGGTTGCAGCGGGGTTTACTTAGTAAGCAACCCAGCCCCCACCGTGGAGAGTAAGAACATAAGAACATGCCATACTGGGTCAGACCAAGGGTCCATCAAGCCCAGCATCCTGCTTCCAACAGTGGCCAATCCAGATTATAGCAAGAACAGATTTTGCAAAACTGCTTGTCCAAATTTACTGTTAGTCATTCAGAGGTTATCAAGAACATAATGGGATGTAAAGGAAGACCAAAGCTGCAGCTTTGAACATATTTTTATATTCTGTAACCTTCACAATGTGTTCAGTTAGAAGCAGATAAAACCATTCATAATAAAATAAATCGTAAGATCATAAGAACCTAAGAAATTGCCATGCTAGGTCAGACCAAGGGTCCATCAAGCCCAGCATCCTGTTTCCAACAGAGGCCAAACCAGGCCACAAGAACCTGGCAAGTACCGAAATACTACAATACAATACAATATAAGCATTGAATAAACGACAAATCATAAAAAATACAAATTTTACATATTAAAAGCAATTTTAAGATATAGTGCTTTAACTTGTTTCCAAAATGTTTTAATTTGTTATATTATGTAAATCAACATGCAGGGCATTCCATAAATATGGAGTCACATGAGTAAAAGTCCTTGCCGTGTAGTTTGCAGTTTATAAGTCTGCAAAGATGGGATATATTATACAATAACTTATAAGCCTGAGATCTCAAAGTTTGCAGTGGGCCTATTTCCTTAATTTATTCACCACTGCAAAAGGGGTATCAATATGCATTTGTTTAAAACAAATCACCAACATTTTAAATTGTGTTCTAAAATTAATAGGTAAGCAGTGCAAATCATAAAGTATGGGCGATACGTGATCAGCCAACCGGGCCCAAGCCAATATTCATGCTGCAGCAGTCTGATGTAAGTATTTTTTGGCAGACCATAGTAAAGGCTACTGCAATAATTCAATTGTCCAAATAAAAGCATCTGAAACAGATTTTTATATGTTTTAGCATCTTTAATTTGTAGAACACCCTCTCTCACTACTTGCTTAATCCAAGGAACAGAAGTTAACCAAGAATCAATTATTATACCTAATCCCTAGCTTCCAAGCTGCAGTCTAGCAAAGGACAAAGAGAAATCATGAGGGGAATTTTTATCTATCCATAATATTCAGATTTAAGCTATGTTAAGGGCAAAATAATTGGCCGATAACCAACCATTAATGTCAGCCATAAAACACTGAACAAGTTGTATAAGGAAAGCACCATCAGAACTAGGAACATAAAACTGATCATCATCCACATAAAAACAATACATGACATTCAGCTTTTGAAGAATAGAACAAAGTGGTAAAGGATATAAATCAAACAAGATGGGAAACAAAGTTGATTCCTGAGGGACTCCTATTCTTAAAGGTCGCCAGGTGGAGCAGTCTTCACATGTTGGCACATGCTGCCACTTATTTAACAAGAAGGACCTAAACCACTTTGAAACCATTCTTCCCATATCATTCTGAGCCAGTCGATGCAGCAAAAGTGTATGCTTCCCTGATTTAAATTTTGCTATCAGATCCAGTTGCACGACGACTCCCAACCCTCTTTGATTCAACTCTTGATATCACATATTCATTAAAGAGTAAGTGCAATGTTTTCAGAACCCATATTGTTGTGCATCTAATATTAGTTTCATCAAAATAATCAACCAATTTAATAAGGACACATTTCTCTATAATTTTTCCTAGTGTTGGCATATTGGATATAGGTTAAAAAGTTAGCACTGGCCTTATTGCCAACTTCAACTACCCAGGAAAAGAATCCTCATTTACTGAATGCTGTATACATTTGTATGCATCTGTTTTTTAATCCTTTAATCACTCCAAATGGACATGGACGAAGAACTGAAAAAGTAGAATTAAGACTACTTATTACTAATGTCAGTTCTGAAAGGGTTACTTGCCTAAAAGAAGATCATTTATCTCCTAGGGAAGGCACCAGTTCTATAGTATTGCAGGCTCTTGCACTAGAAAACTGAGCTTCTATCTTAGAAATTTTATTATGAAAAAAAATCTTCCAGGTCTTTGCAGCTGAGAAAAATGTTCTTTGGTTTCTCTCCTACCAACAAGCCTTTTAACAATGTTAAAAAGCTTTAATGATTAATTCAAGGAGCTCTCAATCTTAGCAAGCATCATAGACCTCTTAGTTTCTCGGCATTGTTGTCTATGGCATGCATATACTGTTTTACTATTTCATCTCTATCTTTTCTCCAATTTTTTCCCAATTTCCTCAACAGTTGTCTCTGATCCATCAAGGCAGCAATAAGCCAGTGCACTTCTTACACTGACATGTAAAAGAGATTTCATGTCTTGAGGCTACTTTATTATAAGCAGCACTCAAGAAACTATATCAAGCTCCACACAAACCCTCAGCATTCATCTCCTTAGGGAGATCAATAAAAGCAGATAAATTCCATTCTTCTGCAAATTTCTTTAAATCACCAACCAGATGAAAATTTTTCATTTTCTTTTCAGTGCAGCAGCATTTAGATACTGTTTGGTCAATCACTTGGAATAAAAGCAAGAAATGATTAGACCAAGAAAATTCCAATTCCCATGGACTAGTGAAAATCTCTCTCCATCTTTCATGGTAAATCAAGAGATCTAAAATGTGGCCGGATCTCTGCGTCAGCACTTGAACAGCTTGTATGTAGTCCAGTGAGAAAATATGCTGCAATTTTTTTTTTTTTTTTTTTTTTTTAAGCATAGCTTGAATTTGCAGCATTTATATGATTGCTAAAATCCCCAACAACTATCAATTTATCATGTTTTAAATGTAAAGTAACTATCTGTTCAATGGGGAATATATTAGGCAGATAATCCAAGATTGTATACTTTTTACTAGGACTTCAGTTGGATGCTCAAACTCATAATTCACTCTACTAATGCGCAGTGACGTCCTATACAGCACTAAAACTCCATCCTTCCGCCTGTGCCCACGTGTCTGATGGACATAGGAATAGTCTGGTGAACAGTTGGTTTAATAACATTACTTCATGTTTATAATGCCAGGATTCTAAAATCAGAAATAGGTCCCAATTATACTAATATCCACTTGCAGGGATATTGTTATTCCCCTACAAGTATTTAGATAGAATACACCATTAGTGTGGGGAGGAAATATAATAGTAATCTTGTGGGAGCATAACTTCCCCCCCCCCGTGTGGAAGGTGGTAAATGGTAAACTCCTCTGGTACTTAGAGCAATGCCACCATCTTACTAAGTAGATTCACTTTTTGTTTTTGGAAAGACCGCATGTTTTCGGTACCCTCTGACTGTCCACATTGAGTTGTTGTCTTCTTTTATCCAGTGACTCATGAGGGGAGATATTGTTCTGGGATTATTACCATTACTGTTGTTAAAGGCTAGTTTGATTCCTGTACTTTTGAATTATGGGAGTTTTGCAGGGTTGTCAGGGAATAGGCAGGCTTGTGAGAGAGATGTATTATGGAAATTGTGATGGAAATGGGAGGATTGCTTTAAATGTAGGCTGTGTGAATGCCAGGTTGGCTAGAGGGAAAATAGTTACATAACTAACATAATTAATCAATTTAAATTAGACTTCTTACTGAGGAATCATGGTTGAAATCTTATGATATGTATTACCTGAATCAATTATGCCCACCAGAGTGTCGTTATATTGAATATGAACATCCATTAAAAAGAGGGGATGGTATTCTTGTCATATATAAGGCCACAATTAAGGTAAACTGTCTTAGGTTTGCTCCACCCAGTGGAAGGATTGGTTGTAAGAGTACAGGCAGGACATTTTGTGTCCTATATAATCCACCAAGACAATCTATAAACCAAACAAAGTTTCACTGAATTTTTCTCTTTCTGTCCACTTAAAATATGAAAAAACAATTCTTGTAAGAGATTTTAATGTTCATGCGGAAAATATTACCCCTCCACATGTTAATGAACTGTTAGCATTGTTAAAAGCAGCCAATTTTTTAAAAACTGGTTAGCACTCCTATTCTTTTAGGTGGGCATATTTTGGACTGGCTTTGCTGTCCAGAAGAATGGAATGATTTGGTAAGGGCCTTAGAAATTCATAAAATGTTATGATCTGACCATTGTTAATTCATGTTTAAGTTGCAAATTGAGCCCTGTAGTAGAGATCTTTGTCAACAGGTAAAGAAATCAATTCGTGCGACAGTGTAAGCTGAGAAGTTTCTAAATATTTGTAAGCAGAAATTAGAGGAATGTGAGAAGAATGATTTAAGTGTGACTAGTCTACTGGAAAACTGGAATATGAGTCTTGTTAATGCATATGATCAGGTAGCCCCTGCCAGAGAAGTTTTTGTGCATGGAATTAAAAAAAGGGCCCCTTTGTTCACATGGGTCCTATTACTGGAAAGTCAGAAGTTATGAACACCTAAATGAAAATGGCATAAATATCCTAGCAAGGAAAATTATCAGCTATATAGAACAAATTTATATATATGTACAGGGCACACTGTAAGAAAGTTAGAGGGAATTATTATGCACAAATGATTGAGAACTCAGTAAATCGCCCAGTCTATGGCTATGAGTGATTATCCTGCTTGTGAAGAATTAGCAGATTATTTTGTTGATAAAGTCAATGAAATACCGTATGTGCTCATGTCTGTTTAAGTGTTGATGTAATTCCTGTCAGTTCAAATGTAGATGAAAAATGGTCTGATTTTAGACCTCTTCCTTTACAGAAAATAACTAGCATACTTGATCATTTAAAATCAACAGTCATATTTGGATCCTTGCCCTTTTTATTTAATTAGAAATCTAAAGCAGGATTCAAACAAATTAATAATTACAATAGTTATTACCTCATTAATGGAGGAAAATTTACCAACTCAATTAAAAGAGGCAACTATTAGACCAATTAAAAAAGATTAAATCATCCTCTAAAGACTTGTCAAATTTTAGGCCTGGTTCCAATCTTCCTACATTGACAAAAATTATAGTGAAATGTGTTCTTGTTCAGCTAGAGGATTTTTTGGAGGAGGTTCCGGTGTTGAATGAAGGTCAATTGGGGTTTTGGAAAAGTTTTAACACTGAGTTACCTTGTTGTTCTTGATGGATAAATTGCATCAAATTTTGGATCAGAATCATTCAGGTGTTTTATTATACCTTGATATTGCCTCGGCATGTGATACTAAATCCCTTAATATACTGTACCTCCCCTCATGAGTCACTGGATAAAAGAACACAACTCAATATGGACAGTCAGAGGGCACCCAAAACCTGATGTCTCTACAAAAACAAAAAGGGAATCTACTCAGTAAGATGCTGGCAATGCTCTAAGTACCAGTACCATTTACCAGCTTCCACATGGGGGCGCTATGCACCCACAAGATAATGGGAGTATGGTATAAGTGGAGTAGTCTTGAGATGGTTTACTTTATTCCTTCAAGACAGATCACAGCGAGTACAGATTGGATCTTCTTTCTCCACATGGAAAAAGGTGTTAGTAGGGGTGCCTCAAGGCTCCTGCTTGTCTGCACTCCTTTAAAATTTATTTTTAGCCCCAACTGGGTCTTTGATTACAACATTGGGAGTAGCATATTATATATATGCTGACGATTTACAGGTATTTGTGCCAAGTACAGAGGATGGGAAGATTTTGAGTGCAATTCGGGACCGGCTTTTAAGTGATGGCTGGTTTTTAAATGTGGGAAAGACCAAAGATTTTATGGATAGGTAAGCAATCCCCATTACATAATGTTTTAAACATGCAGTATGATAGTGAAGTATTACCATTATTTCAGACTTGAATCCTGGGGATTTATGTAAATTTGCAGTTATCATTTAGCGTGCATTACAGCATTTGGTACAAGTTGCTTTTTTTTTTTTAAGTTAAAAATGTTATATTCATTACGTTCCATTTTAAAAGTAGATTTTTTTTATAGGACTGTGGTTCAAGCCTTGGTATTAAGCCATTTAGACTACTGCAACATATTACTGTTGGCTTACTGGGCACATTATTCTGGGCCTTACAGCTGATACAACATAGAACTGCAAGACAGATTACTGGAGCTAAATATCTGGCCTGATTTTAAAAGGGCCATGTGCATGGAAAACGGGGGTTATGCTCATGGCCAGGCCTTGCGCGTATTTTAGAATGGGCCTGGCCACGTGCGTAACCGCCGTTATGCGCCAAAGTGCCAGGCCCTGCAAAAGGGAGGGGGGGGGGCCTAGGACAGCGTCATTAGCTGCTGTCCCAGTGAAGCATGCACCGGTAGCCGGCCCGCCTGCAGGGATTACTTCTGTTCCCAGGGAGCAGTAAGTATTAAAATTAAAAAGTTAGGGGTCGGGGAGAAGAGGTAGGAAGGGTCAGGTTAGGGACAGGAAAGTTCCCTCCCAGTCAGCTCCTTAATTGGAAGCAAGATATCAGTGGATGAGTAGAGATCGATTTGCCTTTCAGTTGAGTATGGAAGGCTGCTATTGCACTAAGGTACATTTGCACCAAAGAGGTGGCGAGATCTGAGTAAAAAAAAGCTGGGGCAAGTATTTTAGCAGATTCTTAGATTCACAAGAAAAGGGGTCCAAAGCATTTTGCTGACAGAGTAACATTTGGAGTTCCATTTGGAATATCTATTCCATTTGATGGCATAATTTCTACTAGCTGAAGGCTTTCTAGATCAGTGGTTCTCAACCTCTTTTCTGTCGGGACACACCTGACAGATGGTTCTCACATGCGTGACACACTGAACACTTGACCATCACCAGGCTAAATATAAAAGTACAGTTTGCATCCACAGGAACCCCCCTGAACCACAATTATGGATGTAAAGCAGAATTATGACATTCCCTGTACAACTCACCTTACAAAAAATATATTCTGGTTCTAGTGTCATCTCAGTAACAGCAACACAAACTCCAACTACCAGGCTCAATAGCCCTACTTATGAAAAGACAGCAGTTTATCACTAAATGCATGTCCTCTTGAGAAAATACAACAAATAACACTGATACAGTAAAATACCTCACCTCGGTCACATACACAGAACCGACCTAACATACTTCCAGGATCTGCAGTAATGCACATAAACTAATCAGCACACAGTTACACTTGTATTATGGAATACACTCAAACAGTAACAACCCTACTTATGAAAAGGCAACACTACAAATATTAAATCAGGCCCTAAACACCAATACACCTCCTATTAGGAAAACAGACCTAGCCAAGCAGCTATAGATCCCAACACAGAAATAATTGTATAACTATACTAATAAGCAGAATAAATGTTTTACAACAACTATGAACAGAATAATATCCAACAATTAAAAACTCATAAAAATTATTTAAAATTCTCCAAACACCAATAAAATATTTCAAAACAGCAGAGACATCACATAATATTCAGTAATTAAAATGGCAGTCAATCAAGAAAAATAAACTTAAAAAGCCACCTTTACTAACCCCCTCCAGCAGCTCTCCTACTCCTCTTCCATGCAGGCCAGTAGCACACACCAGAAGCAGTAGTGGCTGAAGCTCTGTACTCATGGTCCTCTTCCTTAGTGATGAGTCCGGACTCAGATGGCTTCGTCCTCTGTGCCTCACCTTTCTTCCTTTTCTCTCCTCAAGCCTTGGGAAGATGGCTGCTGCCGCGTCTTCATGCTGCTCTCTCCGGCGTCCCCAGAACGGCAACGGTGATTGCCATGATTTCCTGAGGGCCTCCTAGGGTGCACGTGCGCACGCCACCCACGTCTTTATCCACGACATGGCGGGAACCTCGGAGGCGTGCTCTCCGAGAGACTTCATCATATCCTAGTATTTAGCCTGCCCTTCGTTTGCTAACAAATAGAGTTAGCAAGGCTTGAATTGGATTGCCTCCAGTCTAAGCTGCTCTGCCACTTCCTAGCTGCTGCAGGAAGCTTTCTCTCTGCCCTTTGGGGTAATTCATCGCTAACCTGGTATCTGCTCCTCGGGGGCCCTTATGCTCTCTTTCAGGTACCTATCTGGGGTATCCGCTCCTCGAGGGCCTGCTCTCCCTACTCTGATGCCTACTACTGAACTACTTCTGCCTGCCAGGATCTTCATCATACAGCTATTTTCTTCAGTGAGTACTAACCCTGTCAGTCTGTCTCACCTTCAACTGCAGCGCTTGGAGTCTCCATCCAGGACCTTCCTCTGCTACCCTGCGTAGCCTACCATCTACTCAAGTGTGGGACTGGTCTCCTCTGCTGAGGACCTCTGGATTACTTCTACTGGGTTACCTCATTGCTGTCCACTCCCCAGGCAGTACCATCAAGCTGTATAATAAATACAAATTCTCTGTATCTGTGTGTATAGAGTCTAGCCTAGTACTGTGGTTCCTCATGGGGTTCCTCCCTGTGGGAGTGGCCATCACCGCAGTACCCAAGAATCCATTCCAACATCTCAAAACCATAACACTTATTGCCCACGACCAGTCTTCTCTGTCTCTCACACACACACATATATCAGTTACACCCCCATGACCAGTTTCTGTCTTTCACACACCAATCATCTCCCGACCAGTCTCTCTCTTACATACACACCAATCACCTTCCCAATCAGTCTCTCTCTCTCACGCATGCACACACACACACACACACACACGCTTCCCACTTACATGTTTTATCTTACATATACAGGTTTCTCACTCCCATGCTGTGTCTCACACACCCCCAGGTTTCTTACTCCTATGCTAGCTCTCGCCACATGCACAGGCTTCTCAGTCCCATAATCACTTTCTCTCACACACACATACCAGTTACACTTGCATTCCAGTTTGTGTCTCACACACCAATCATCTCCTGACCAATCTTTCTCTTACACACACTCACATACACATCAGTCACCTTCCCGAACAGTCTCTCTCTCTCATACACACACACACACAGGCTTCTCACTCCCATGTTCTATCTTAGATATACAGGCTTCTCACTCCCATGCTGTATCTCACACACATGCGTTTCTCACTCCTATGCTAGCTTTCTCCACATGTACAGGCTTCTCATTCCCACAATCACTTTCTCTCTCTCACACACACACACAACTCCAGTCATCTCCCTGACCAGTCACTTCCATTGTCTCTCCTATATGCACAATTACTTCTATGACCAGATTCTCTCAATCACACACACATGCTCTCTCTCTCACACACTTTACATAGATGATCTTCAATCAAATGCTCTCATTTACACACAGGCTCTCAGTCACAGTTACACATGCACACTCTCAATCACACATACAAGCTCTCACAGACAGGTTGGCTGGCTGTCTCTCTCTCTCTCATTTCCTGCCCCCCCCCCCCCCCCCGAGCACAAATGGTAGCTGCAGCAGCCTCCTCCTCCAGCATCCGCAGGCCAAGAAAGAAGAATCCCATCGGCCACGGGAGGCTAATTCTGCTATCTCTTGTGCCGATTTCTGGCTGCTTCTGATTTTGCTTCGGGCCCACACTACTGCTCGGGGCCGATGCTGCCGACGCTACTTTTTGGTGCAGCATGGCTCTTTCTTCTTCCCGCGCACCCCACTGCGCATCACTTCCTGTTCCGGGCCAGAGAGGCAGGTGAGAGATGAAGAAAAGGCCCAGCCGCAGTTGCCAGCCTCCACACTAACACACTCCTGCTGTTCCCATCCAGGGTGGCAACAGCAGCAGTGGAAGATAGCCTGCCTTTCGCTTGGTGAAGGAAGAGGGGGGAAATGCAGCGGGAGACCGACAACAAGTGACACACCTGCCGCTGCTTGGCGACACACCGGTTGAGAAGCACTGTTCTAGATGATACTAGTATATCCACAATCTCTGTAGGCAAGTGGAGATCCACACTCAATGACTGCTCAATATCCAAGCTGTGAGGATGAGGGCTGAAAGTTTGGGATGATGCAATGTCCCATCTTCCTAAGTTAAAAACATAGGGTCTGTTCCCAAAAACAGTATATGGGAGGACTCCTGAAAAGTTATGCAAGATATGTATACCAGATCTGTCCTGGCCATGCTGTGGCTATGAGGGCCAGCCAGGAATGGTCCTGAAGTACTTTTTACACTCTTCTGGTGATAAGCATACATGAGGCTTTGTCACCAATAGAAATAGAAAAGGAAAGCATCTTGAACTAGTCTGATCGTTTAGCAGAACTGAGCAAAACTGATTTAGGTTTGAGTTCTGTTGTAATGCAAATAGGTCCAATGATGGTAGACCCTGTAAGCTGAATAGTTTATTGGCCACTGATTTCTGTAAAGGCCATTGGTGTGGTTAAATTCTACTGAGTCTATTTGCCAGTGTGTTGGAGATGCTTGGAAGATAGGTAACTTGTAAACATCTTGATATCTTTGTGCCCAATTCCAGATTCTTAGGCCTTTCTGGCAGGGAGGCCATGACACCGTTCTTCCTTGCTTGCTGATATAAAACATGGCCACTTGGTTGTTTGTTTGAATCAAGATGCTCTTTCCCTGGAGGAAATGTACAAATGTTGAGAGCAGTCAGACATACTCTAATAACTCTAGCAGATTGATATGGCAATGGCTATCTTGAAGAGATTAGATACCCTGTGTTTGAATGGCACCAGTGTACGCTCTCCACTCACTGGTGGAAGTGTCCATTGCCAGTACCGCTTGATAGAGAAGTAAGCGAAGAGGGGCTCCTAACTGGAGAATTTGAAGGCGCAGCCACCACTGCAACTTTCATGTCATTGTTGGTATTTGCCCAGGAGATGAGAGCGGTTGAGTTAGTTGACCCACTGGGTATGTAGACCCCACTGGAGATAGCAGATATGAAGGTGAGTCTAGGACCATATGGATGGCCACTGCCATATGACAGAGGGCTATAAGGAGCTTTCTGGCTAAGTGTGGAGAGGACAGTAGCTTTCGAATGAATGATGTCATGGTTTTTGCTTGATTGGGAGACAGGAATACTCTTTCCTGCAGTAAACCAATCCAAGCCCCAATAAACTTCAGTCTCTGAGTGGGCTCCATGATCGACTTGCAGAAGACATATTGTGCACAGAGAGTGGAGCACTTCCTCTCACCAATTCTCTGTGATGATCCAGTCATAGGTAGACTTGTATTCCCTGATGACACAGATGAGCCACCATTACTTCAAGGCATTTCATAAAGACCCTTGGAGCTGACAACAAGCGGCTGCATGGTAATACTTTGTACTGGTAATTGGAAGAATCCACCTAGAAGCAGTGGTAGTGCCAATGTGAAGGGTGGATGGATATGTGAGCATAATCATCCTTTAGATCCAGGACACACATCCATTTATCTTTCTGTATGTAAGAAAGGATTGTGTTGAGGGAACTCATTCTGAATTTCTCTTGAAGCATGTTTTTGTTCAGATGTCTCAAGTCCAAAATGGGCTGCAATCCCACTTCCTGTTTTCTTGGGGATAAGGAAATATTGGGAATAGAAACCCTCACTTTAGTTGAGACACAGGGATTAGCTCCATTGTTGGTGGAGAAGTGACTAGATTTCCAGATGAAGCTGCGGCAGGTAAGACAATTTCAGATGGAGCGCTAAACAATGTGGGAGGGATGGTGACTTTGTGAAATGCAACAGGTACCCAGACTGCACGATTTAGAGGATTCATGGGTCCTTGGCAATCTGATGCCACTCCTCAACAAAATATTGGAGAGTGGGAAATGGATTGTTTAAAGAGATTGAAAACTAGGCCATAGTTTGGGCTGGGCCTGTTGTGTGGTTTTCAGCTGATGGTGTTCTTTGTCGAGGCCTGGCCAGAAGTGGCTGTTCATACTGGGCTGGAAGGGGTGGCAGATACTACTGTTGAAAAGACTTGTAGGGCTGCCTGTAAAATTATGCTTGTTTTTATTGGAAGAAACAATATCTCACCATGGAAAGCTGTTCAACAGCTGTCGAGAATCACTGCACTGACACACTTTGATTTATCTGTGCAACCATTTCCCAGAGCTTTTCATCAAAAAGAATGTCCTCCAAGGAGAGGTCTGCCAGTTTCTCATGGATGTCCTCACAGATGCTACTTGGTCAAAGACATGCCATGGGTCTAGCTCCAATGGAGGCTGAGAAGGTCAAAAACAGAATCAAAGGATTCATAGACTGATCGAAGCAGGTGGCGGATGACCTCTTCCACATCCAGGAGTGGTTAAGGATAGTAGTTGGCCTACTCCATAGCAGGTAGGAAAGGCTTCAGTTTAGAATGTATTCATGAACATAGTGTACCATGTAGAATTGGTGAATAGATATATGAGCAGATAAGTTTTCATAGTGCAATGGTTTCTTGCCAAAATTATAAAGAAGTTTGTGGCCTTTTTCTGGGGAGAGAATTTGACTTTTTATAGCAGACTTGACCACTATAGTCTGGTGAGGTAGCTGGACAACACCAAACCCCGGTAAGTGCTGGATTCTATGGCCTCAATATTCAAACCTAAATGTTTAGGTAAGTTAGCCAAATACCCTGCAGAAATTGCAGGCTAACTTATCTAATATTAGCACTTATCTGGCTCAGTTAATGGGATAAGTAGCACTGCCTTGAAAAGGCTATTGCCTGCCCACAAGATATCTATGTACTTAACTGTATAAGTACTTTTTCAACTAAGTGGTGACTGCTGAAAATAGCCAGATATTCAGTGGCCGCCACTTAGCTGGATAAATTGCTTAGCAATATTGATAAGTGGTATATGTCCCTACTTATCTGGCTAAGTAATGCTAAGTATCGGCCTCTATATTTGAGGGCCAGCTTTCTAGGCGTCGAATGCCCGAAACGGGAGTTTCCCACATTCTCATTTTAGAATGTTGAGGATATTGTGAATGGAAGGGCTGTTGATTCAGCTGGGGTATCCAGTATCTGAAGAAGACCGACGAGCCTGGTCGAGGTGGGGGTTTGATCATTTTTCACAAAAACTTTCCTTTAATTTTTACTTCTTCCCTTGGACTTACCACCTCCATTTGAGATAATGTTACTCACCAGTCACTTCAATCTCTGTGGGGGACCATCCTGTCCCCCACAAGACTTGCCAAAAGTCCCTGGTGGTCCAGTGGGGGTCCAGGAGCGATCTCGCCGTCTGTTGCCAGTAAACAAAATGGCGCCGATAGCCTTTGTCCTTACTATGTCACAGGGGCTACCGGTGCCATTGGTCAGTCCCTGTCACATGGTAGGAGCACAAGATGGCGCCGGCCATCCATTGCTCCTACCATGTGACAGGGGCTCCCATTTCGGGCATTCCTACAGCTGGATAATACTTTAAAATCTTCGGCTCAGTGTGCTGCAGCAGTCAAAGAAGCAAACAGAATGTTAGGAATTATTAGGAAGGGAATGGTTAATAAAACGGAAAATGTCATAATGCCTCTATATCACTCCATGGTGAGACCACACCTTGAATACTGTGTTGCGATGGAGAAGGTACACAGAAGGGCAACCAAAATGATAAAGGGGATGCAACAGCTCCCCAATGAGGAAAGGCTGAAGAGGTTAGGGCTGTTCAGCTTGGAGAAGAGATGGCTGAGGGGGGGATATGATAGAGGTCTTTAAGATCATGAGAGGTCTTGAAAGAGGAGATGTGACTCAGTTATTTACACTTTCAAATAATAGAAGGACTAGGGGGCATTCCATGAAGTTAGCAAGTAGCACATTTAAGATTAATCGGAGAAAATTCTTTTTCAAAGTACAATAAAGCTCTGGAATTTGTTGCCAGAGGATGTGGTTAGTGCAGTTAGTGCAGCTGGGTTCAAAAAAGGTTTGGATAAGTTCTTGGAGGAAAAGTCCATTAATGGCTGTTAATCAAGTTGACTTAGGGAATAGCCACTGCTATTAATTGCATCAGTAGCATGGGATCTTCTTAGTGTTTGGGTAATTGCCAGGTTCTTATGGCCTGGATTGGCCACTGTTGGAAACAGGATGCTGGGCTTGATGGACCCTTGGTCTGACCCAGCATGGCAATTTCTTATATTCTTATAAACACCAAAAAAATTATTTTTCCAGACATATTTAATTATCTAATAATAACCCAAAAACCCTATTCAATTTCGTGAAATCTATTACAAACCACAAGAGCAAAAGCCTTGTATATCCTAAAACAGACCCTCCTTCTAATTTGTGCAACTCATTTGGAAAGTTCTTCAAATCAAAAATCTATAAAATAATTTCAACTTTCCCAACATAAGAGCATAAGAACTTCTCTCCCAATTGTATTATCCACCCCAGTAACACAGTCCTGGGATACCTTCGAAACAGTGGCCAGCACCGAAATGTTACAAATAATTTCTAAAATGAAATCTACATCTCATCCTTGCTCACCATGTTCCTTCAATCTTCTTAAAGCAATTAAAGAAGGCATTGCCCTACCCATTGCCAACATTGTGAATTCATCACTTGTCACAGGTACGATACCGAATTGCTTAAAAATCGCTGTCACTCCTATTCCCAAAACTAATAATCCTGATTTCCGCCCTCTCTCTTCATTACCATTCCTTGCAAAAATAACTAAATCAGTTGTTTTAAAACTTACAGCTTTCCTTGACGAACACTCACTTATAGATTAATATCAATTTGGTTTCAGACCCAACTACAGTACAGAAATGCTCTTAATCTCCAGTACTGACATTATCCATCGTAGTTTTGACACAGGAACTTCATACATTTCCGTTTTCCTAGATCTTTCAGCTGCCTTCGACTCCATAAACCAAATTCTACTTACCTGTCTCTCAAATCTAGGAATATCCATAACAGTGCATATTTGGTTTCAATCATACTTAAACAGATACCAGCAAATATTCATAAACCAAAACTGTTCCATTCCTTTCGCTCTAAACACTGGTGTTCCTCAAGGATCTGCTTTATCAGCTGCTTTATTTAACATATACCTCACACACTGTCCACCTTAGGCGCAACATATATGATTTATGCAGACATACAATTCTATTTTCCAACCAAGCAGATCTGGAACGATACACTCAAATTTCTGGAACTTTCCCTATCTACAGTTAAAACATTGTTACTACATAAACTCAGTCTAAACCTATCAAAAACTGGAATACTGATTTTAAGAAACCCCCAATTCGACAATATTCCAGATTCCATTCTTCTAGATAATTCTACCATCAATATCATGAAACAGGTTCGTAACCTTGGCATCATACTTGATCTGTTAGATTTAACCGCATCAAAGCTTTACTTAAAACATCTTTCTACAAACTTTGCCTTCTCAGA
Organism: Rhinatrema bivittatum; assembly: GCF_901001135.1. Taxonomy (NCBI): domain Eukaryota; kingdom Metazoa; phylum Chordata; class Amphibia; order Gymnophiona; family Rhinatrematidae; genus Rhinatrema; species Rhinatrema bivittatum. The sequence goes on along the minus strand of NC_042615.1, from coordinate 746,534,116 downwards.
CATATAAAACGTCTACTTGACTCGAACCACTTTTGCACAATACTTCAGTCGCTAATTCTTTTTAGCTTAGATTACTGCAACTCGATATATCTAGCCTACTTCAATCCAACCACTTCAGCTTCTACAAAACTCGGCAGCACGACTTCTTTCCAAAAGCAGGCCATATGATCAAATATCACCAATACTTCATAGATTGCATTGGTTGCCTTTTAAATGGTGCATTCAATACAAAAAACTTTGACAATTATTCATAGCCTGATTTACAATAATTCCACCTGATTATCCGCAGCATTACACGTATACACCCCTTGCAAAAACCTCAGATCCAAAAACTAGCTTTTACAAATTCTGTCCCCTAAAACAACAAGATTAGCTACAACCAGAGAGCAAGTTTTCTCAACTGTAGGCCCTATTCATTGGAATACACTACCTCCTGACTTAAGACTAACTGCCAATAAAAAAATATTTCAAAAAAGCTCTCAAACATCACCTTTTCTTACAAGCCTTCCCAGATTTGTGTGTGTAATGATTATCCTTTTTCCTCTCCCCTTCCTCATCTCCAATATTATACCAAATAATTTTTATCTTAATCTCTAATATTATTTCTTTGAAGTATTTTATTATTTTATTGTAATATTTATGTTGAACTTATTTTGTTTCAGTCTCATGTACTGAATTACATTATGTATGTTTTTATTTGTAACCCACCCCAAACTTTGGAGGGTGTGGGAAATAAATAAATACTTTTAAATAAAAAAATAAAAACATGGGGATCTTTGTTTTTGCATAATTGGATACCCAGTGCTGTACCCATTTTTTCATAAATTTAGAATAAATGAGATCCTCTGGTGGCAAGATGTTGTCCAGAGGACTTGGAAGTGGGTCGGAGAGTATGCCGTTAGAGTCTTCATCTGAGCCTAAAGGTAATGGCTCACTTACCCTGGACTCCAATGCAAAGAGGGCAAACAGGGAGGAGTTCTAGATGACTCCTAAGAGGTTTATCACAGCCTGGTCCATCACCTGTGACCTACTAGAGTCTGCTGTGATAAATGATAAAGAACCCCTAATCAAGGGTGCTGATTATGAATTCACCCCTATAGGTGAGATTGGAACTTTGGACTGCGGTATCAGTGTAGCGATAATGGAACGGAGAGAATGGACTGTTCCTTCTGTCTTCTTGGTCAGAGAGGTAAAGAAAGACTTCACCAAATCCGCAATTTGGTTGAGTGACTTATGTGTCCTCTGGCCTGGCATAGATGGTGGGATATCTTCTTCTGAGATCAGGACAAGCTCCTGCATAAAAATGGATGGTCTGTTGGAGGTAAGTGGTAATATAGAGGATACTGGTTCTGCAGTCTCCAGGCAAAGTTCTTCTGCCACTAATCTGGTGAGGCGAGTGCCCTGGTTATTGGAGGTACAGAGACCACATGACCCCTTCTTCTGCAGATCTTGGACAGGCTGTGTAGAGCTGTGTTGGCAAAGCATCTTAATAAATCGAAACCTGAATTGCATGCATAGGTAGCTTTGATGGGTTAGAATGCTGAGATGTTTTGGATGATTTGGCATGCTTTGATGGTTCTTTGGAGATGTGCATCAAGGAATCTGGTGCAGGACACCAATACTGCATCAGCGGTGTCATAACTGCACTGTGTGTCATTGCCCTATGTATTATGAGAGCGTGTGATAAGAGGATCCTGCGCAATGTGACTCAAGATTGGAGGCATCTGTGTGCATCAAGGCCACTTGCTTCAATGATGTTGGAGCATTGAGAGTCAAGTGCATCAATGTGCCATACATCGGAGTTCCATGCGTCAAGTACATCAGTGTATTGGTGTAACATATGTTGGGCACCTTGGTAGGTTATTCAAGTGCAGCAACGCCTTTATGTTGAATGCATTGGTTGAGAATGCATCAGGCAGTCAATGCATCAATGTTGGGAATGCTGATTGCTGCTTGTACTGACGGCACCAATGAGGGCTGCCTCAACTGAGCTGGTGTCAATGCACCTCAAGTGTGTTTGTGCTTCTTCTACACAGACTGCAATGGCTCTGATTTTGATGCAGGGTGGCTGGTAGAACTTGATCCTGTGGCTTCGGTCTGAGCAGACAGGGGAGTTTTAAAGGAGTTCCTGCTCAACTCTTTCCTAGGAAGAAAGATGAGGCTGCACTGCAGGATGAGGACCTACTGAGACTGGAGAGATTTATGCAGCTCCTCTATACAAAACACTCTAGGCTGTGAAAGCGGGGGACATCTGTCCACAGGCATATCAGTTCTTCTGGTCATGTTCCAGACTGAGGCATCAGTAGCACAGCTTGTGACTGTCGGTGAGGGACATACTTTTAATGCAGATACAGCTTTTAAACCTGCTCACCACTCTTGACTTCTTTTTCTGGTCAGACATGATGGAAGGTGGGCCATGCGTCAATGTTATTTGTTTGTTTTAGTAGCACAGAAAAGTGCTGTTGTGGGGCTGCAGAAGCACTGAGAAAAATTATCAGGAGAGTCTGAGTTCACATCTGTGCTGTGCTTGGACAAAAAATGGCTAAGGAAGCTCATAAGGCATCTCCCCCACATGCTCAGTAGAGCTAAAAGGGTCATTTTTCAAATCGCAATGGGTCATTATTGGGTGCATTATTGCACGCATTAACACCTTAAAGCACGCAATAATGACCGCATCACAACTTAACATTTAAATGAGGGAAAGAGGCGAGGTAAAAAAATTGTATGTGGTCCTGCTGCAGGCAATAATGTTCTACACATTATCGTTGGCAGTAGCATTGGAAATAACACCTTTTGCAGTGGCGCTATGGGGGCGATATTGTGCAGCACGGCCACAACCACAGTGGCGAAAATGCACTGCCACAATGCGGCTGGCTGCACACTATCACCCCCCTGCCCCTTTTCTGGCCATGGCTGGTCAATCAGCTCCATTAATAGCAGAATGATAAATCCTACTGAGAGATGAATTCATTTGGAGCTGCCATATGATGTCACCCCACACGTAATGGTTAATTTATCCTACTTATCAATGGAAAACTTGTAGCACTGCAGCTTGCTTGTTTGGGGGCAGGGCTGTCCTTTGAGAGAGGCATCTTACCATCTGCTCCCAGTTTTTCCTGAGCTCCCTACCACTAGTGTGAGTGATTTAGAGCTCATTGGAGAGTCTGTGTCTGATGTCATCAGGAGGTATCACCAGGTCCCATAAAGTGCAGCATTGTGTAGTACGCACCCATTGGCGCACTGCCAAAGCCACACCCTAAAGGGGCATGCCCTTGGAGAAAAATCGGAGTTTATTGTCGTCCTTGAATATTTTCTCTCCTCTTACAGTTTTCTAATCCCTTTCTGGGGTTATTAATGGGTAAGAAAAGAAAAGCAGTCATTAGGCCCATCCCATCCGAGTTTATGGCTCTGGGCTACCAGCTAGAAGCCCAGAGCTAGATGTTCTTAGTATCATACTCACTGGGTCTGGAGCTATCACAGGGCCTCATCCTGGAGATGGGAGAATTTGTGCAAGCAGAATTGTCATGATTAGAGCAATGCTTCCAAACCCTCCCCTGGAGGCAGACCTAATCAGTTGGGTTTTCAGGACATCCATAATCATTTTGCGTGAAATAGATTTGCATTCCCTGGGTCTCCAATGTATGCAAATGTATCTCATATATGTTCAATGTGGCAATCCTGAAAACCCGGCTGGTTAGGTGTGCCTCCAGGAGATGGCTGGGATTAGAGGATTCAGGAGGGACTGTTAACATTGGCTACATTGGGGATCCTAGTTGTTTGCTGGGTTTGAAGCCATCCAATGATATATTGGAAACTTTATGGAATGCTACCAAAGGATTTGAACAGTTATTGACCAGTAGAGGTGACAATATGTTATCTACTATGGGTGAACTAGAGTTTCAGGTTATTTTGCATATGGTGATGCTTCAGGACCATGTAGTTAAACTCATTTGGTAACACAGTACAAGGCTTTATGCAATTGTGATGCTGAATTAATTCAGGATAAAGGAAATGTACATTGTAAAACTGAAAGCCTTCAAAGCTATTCTAGAAGACTAAACCTGCATATTTTGAATTTTCCTAAATCTACTATGATTTCCCCTTAAGAAATGCTTAAATCGTTTTATATTGGCCTCTTAAAGGTTCTGGCTGAACCACTGACGCTTAAGGTTTACTATCTTTTGACAATGGAAACTGGAGCAGCAATACCCGATGCCTGTTAATGAAGGAGATTTCACATTTTTAAAAGCGTCAAGATGAGATCCAGTCAAAGGCATTGTTCCTTGTTATTTCTGCTTTGGAACCTGACAAGATATGGATGAAGAAGATATTTTTGTCTAAAAAGCAAGGGGTTTGGTACTTGGTGCCACATTTATGCTACAGTTTCCCTGTAGTCGTTTCATTTGGTTCAGTAATGCCAAGTACATGTTTTCTGATCCAATTCAGTTAGTTTTCTCAATATTAGAGACTTGACCGACTTGTTCACCAGCGTGACCATCAATCTTTAGGAGATCATGAACATGTGTAATATATATTAGTTGGAATTTTCTTCTATTACCCCCATACTGAGGTCTGAAGATGATTGTCCTTGGATCATATTGTAAATTTATGTTTCCTTTCATTTTTAATCTGATGTGACATGGAAATCAAGTTATCTTGATGTAAATTTTAGGAAATCTAATACATAAAGAATTTTTTTTTAAAGTATATGCATAAGTTAAGATGCAGAAATTCCAAACAGCCAGTGTAACTTTGTATGAGTTAATCTGCATGCGTACCAGGTCAATTAATCCCTGAAAATTTTCGAAGCTAAAGTTATACGTGGACTTTACCTGGACATGCGGCGTTAACAAGTTACCTTCTCAAAGCCAGCTCTGCTTATATATTACAGCTGTGTGATCTCTCTCTCTCTTTTCATAAGCTGAATCACATTTATAGATCTCAATAAGTGCAATAGTGACTACAAAGTTTACAGATATGTTTGTATTTCTGGAATGGGAATTCTTATTTGCTCCTAGAGTACTTACGGAGGCTTGTGGTGGGACGCCAAAAGCATCAGTGCCAAACGGGTTATTCACTGGGCTTGGAGAGGGTAGAACAGTTTGTCTAGGAGCAGGCTTTGGAGGCTCTGAAAATAAAGAATCAGGAAGGAAAATTATTACTGCTCATCTTCCTTGCTGATTAGAATTTCAGCATTTCAAGGTGAATAGTTTGCTATGAAAAACATGTTTTTGTAATAAAAAAAACTAACTAAAAGCCAGGTCTGCCTTTGATTTCATACTTAGACATTTGTGAACAATTATTACTTATATTTAATATGTTGTAGAAAGCTCTTTTTTTTTTTTTATATTTTATGGTAAAAGTATGTGAAAACAAAAAAGCAAACAAAAAGCCAACTTACCATTAATGTTAGCAGAGAGTTGACCAATATCAAAATCATCATGATCAGCAGTGTCCTGAGGAATACCCACTTTGCTGTTGAAATAGCTTGAAAAAGCTCCAGATGTACTACCAGTGGTGCCCTGCTGCTGCTGCTCTCCTCTCCGTGCTGGCACTGCAGGTGGTTTTGTCAACTGGAAATCCTTGAACATCTCTTTGACATCCTTCCTCTCCCTTTCACCAAGTGGATCTAGGGCAGTGAAGGCATCACTTTCCTTCTTTGGCGATTCCTTTAGAGGTGCATGTCTAGGGGGTGGCTGAGGAGGAGTGGCTGAAGAAGAGTTAGAGGGCAATATGGCAGAAGGAAGCTGGGCAGCTAGTCTAGATGAGGAGAACATGTTGACCTGGAAAGGATTCGCTGTACTTCCTGGCTGAGTCCAAGCATTAGGCTGAGCAGGGGCAGACTGACCCCAGATAGGAGGCGACTGGGAAGGGAGTGGAACACCAAGAGATGTAGGCTGACTCCATCCTGGGACTGGTACAGTAGTACCAAAACCACCTGGTTGATTAAATGCTGCAGGCTGTGCACTTATCATATGTCCAGGAAGCATCGATGCTGGCTGATTGAAAGCTAAAGACTGTGGATTCCATACTGTGGTCTGAGAAGGGATTACTTGCAACGAACCTGAAAAAACAGAATAATATAAAAAATATGGCATATGAATGAATACTAATACAGATACAGGGGTTATGCAATAAAACTTATGCTGAACATTTTTAATTATAAAAGTTGGTAAAAATTAACTTGCACACTAACATTTAAGAGTGAAATTTCAAAGGTTTCATGCAAAACTAACATGTATGTTTATGCAAAATGTGCTATTTTACAAATATTCAGAGTATATGCATATTTTCAGATTTGTATATACAGGATTCTACTGGAAGGGGGAAAAAAGGGGGTGGTCTGGGATGTTCCAGGGTGGTGCTGAGAAATATACATGTGTATATATGTGAGTATATCTTATAATACACACATATACACTTTTATACTAAGTCAAATTGCTAATTGACATATGCAAGTGAAATCGGACTTATCTGGTCTGAAGTTTTTGAATGGGCGGTGTCTGTGAACTGGTAGGGACTTTGGGTGAAGTGCTACAGGCTTCTAGGTGAACTGGCAGACTGGTGATTTCACGTACATATTTGCGAAACAATATATGCATATACTTTATAAAATGCCTGCCTCCGTTTAATTCTGGGAATTTATTTGCGCAATGTAACAATTATTTTGTGCTTAAAATATACATACGCATTTATAAAATCGGTAGAAAAGCTATGCATTGCATACTTTCTTGCATTGGAAATATATGCATATACTGAAACATATGCGCATGCTTTCAGAACAGAAATGTGGTATTTTATAAACTGTGCAGCTCCTACCATACAGTTTATAAAATTTTGGCATTAATCTCTACGCATCCACTTATATGCACAAACGCTTTTTTTTTTTTTTTTAAGTCATTTAAAAAAGAACTCAAAACATGGCTCTTCAGGCAAGCCTTCAAAGACTGAATTGGTTAATTACACACTACATAATCATCCACTGACTGTTGTATATTTTCTCTGACATTTACAGGACGGTCCACGATTATCTCTCGAATATTATTTAAAAATGTTGATATCTAATATCTAACCATATTTTTAATTTACGACGTTACTTTCTGGTATCATAATCCAATTATAACTTTCACCCTCCAGGTAGAAAAAAAGAGATGATAATCCCTTTGTACAGGTCCTTGGTGAAGCCTCACCTGGAGTAGTGTTCAGTTCTGGAGCCCGTTATCTCAAAAAGGAAAGAGACAGGATGGAGAAGGTCCAGAAAAAGGCAACCAAAATGGTGGTGGGGGGGGGGGGGGGGGGGGGGGGGGGTGGTCTCCATTGAATGACTTATGAGGAGAGGTTGAAGGACCTAAATATGTATACCTTGGAAGAGAGGAGGCACAGGGGAGATATGATACAGACCTTCAGATACCTGATAGATTTTAATGATGCATGAACTTCGAACCTTATCTGTTGGAAAGGAAATAGTAGAACATGAAATTAAACTGCACGGGGGAACAACTCGGAACCAACATCAGGAAATATTTCTTCTTGGACAGAGAAGTGGATGCCTGAAATACCCTTCTGGAAGAGGTGGTGAAGACAAAAATAGTCAAAGAATTCAAAGGTATATGGGATAAACACTGTAGGTCCCTAAAAGCTAGAGGATGGAAATGAAGAAAAGGGTGAATGGGATAGGGGTGGGTAACCCACTTAATGCAATGGTTACTACCCTGAACAGAAGCACGGGGATTACTACCTCAACCGAAAAGCCTTGATACTTTTGACGCAACTACATCATTCTCCGCTTTGTAGTTGGGATGGGGGAAAAGGGGAATTGGATTCAGACAGCAACCAACACGGGTCAAGACTTATGATCTAGGGTATTGATATGCAGACATAAGAGAAAAAGCACAGGACTGCTTCTTACAGCCAAGTCTAAAAGCAAAGCAAGCAGCAGCGTTGTCTGAATTTTCAAGAAGGTTCCTCACCCAGTAAAAATGTTGCTAGCAGTAATTTGTTATGGGATTGACAGTGGCTTGGTTTTGATCGATTGTATATATTGCCCTCATCATAAAGGTTGGGGATAACTGCATGGTCTACCTTTAAGAGAAACTTTGGGGTAACCTGCATAGTGCGACAGATATTAGTATAAGAAGCTTACTGGACAGACTGGATGAACCATTTTGTCTGTTTCTACCATTTTTACTACGTTATTATGTATGTTTTGCAGAAAACTGGTAGCCATATAAAACTTATAGTAAAAACACAAAAGATGTTTTAGTATATAAGCTTTTCAGAGCTCATATACTGATAAAAAAAACGTCTTCATCTTCCTTCAGCTAAGGATGTTCGACTGCAAGGTACAAGGTTGCGGGCACTTTCTTTTGGAGGTCTTGTCCTGAGGAACAGTTTACCAGTAGAGTTGAAGGAGCTCACTGATCTTAAATAGTTCTGTAGGACTGTAAAATCTGTGCTGATTAGAGAGGCTTTTCTGTAGCTTTTAAAATGTATTTTTTTTTGTTTTTGTTGTTGAATGAATCTGTCTAGCATGATATGTTAATTATAAGTGGAATATAAGTGTTTTAATAAATAAATAGAACATCTTTTTGGGTGGTCCTTTATAAAGTATCACAACCAAAGACTCCAGTATTCTCCAAAACTATTACTAACTGTCTTACAGTAAAAGTCATATATAACACAAACATATTGTGAAATCTTCTTGGCAAACTCATTAGTTGAACATAGCAGTAAAAGCTGAGGGGGGGGGGGGGTTTATGATAGAGGTCTTTAAGATCATGAGAGGTCTTGAACGAATAGATGTGAATCGGTTATTTACACTTTCGGATAATAAAAGGACTAGGGGGTATTCCATGAAGTTAGCAAGTAGCACATTTAAGACTAATCGGAGAAAATTCTTTTTCACTCAACGCACAATTAAGCTCTGGAATTTGTTGCCAGAGGATGTGGTTAGTGCAGTTAGTGTTGCTGGGTTCAAAAAAGGTCTGGATAAGTTCTTGGAGGAGAAGTCCATTAATGGCTATTAATCAAGTTTACTTAGAGGCTGATGCAATATGGTGCACTGAGCCAAGCGCACTCTTAACGTGCAGTTAAACGTGGATAAAATAGGCGCTAATCAATCCACTAATGCAATAAGGGGATTAGCGCTTATTCAATGCGCTTCTAACGCGGAGTGAATGTAATAGCGCTCTTCACACGCAAATGCACATGAATGAGGCTATTAGGCATTCACTCCTAATGCAAAAAGAAAAATGTGTGTCTCCGACGCACATTTAACTGTCATCTATTAACGCCTGCGCATCGAAAAAAGAAGAAAAAGAAAAAAGAAAAGAAAAGAAAAATTTCCTTAGGGGCGGTCAGCTACGAAAACGGATGCTGATAAACCCGGCGTCTGTTTTCGTGACCGCCGTATGGTCACCCATCTCTGCTGCCTCCCCCGTCTTTCTTTTTCTCTCTCTTGTCACTTCCTCCTACCTCGCTCCTTGCAGAGAGGCAGCGCCTGCCCTCCCCATCTTCTCTTCACAGTTTCTGCGATTTCCAGCTGTCCAGGGCTTCCTGTTTAAAAGAATGACACCAGCAGCGGCTGCCTTGCCCCTCCCCTCTCCCGGGACCCTGCTAAGGGGGTGTCTTGCTGCCTTTTCTCCCGGGGACCGCCCACCACAGCCTGGGAACTCCACTCCTGCCACCGCGGGTCTGGTCTCCCTGGCACAGTCTCCGCTTCCTCCCCTGCTTTTCTTTTATCTCACTCACTCTCTCTTCCCTTCCCTGCTATTGACAGACTCGAGCCTGAGTCACGTGGGACGCCATGCAATAGGGGTTTTTAAACCAACGCTGGGTTTATGCTGTATGGCGGTTACGAAAACCGACGCCGGATTTGGGTTCGTGTTAGTAAGGATGTGCTAAGGGTCACGAGCGACCCCTAAGTTGAATATTGCATGGCGCCCCCTTACATAATAGTTACTTCAGATTATGGGATTTTATAAACAGCAGTTTAACAAGCTAAGTTTCTCTGCCTTCAGACACCATCATCCCCTGGGGTCCGTGCTCATCAGTCTTTCACCTCCCATTGCATGCAGCCCCCTTTGGATTTCCCCTAAGTGCATGGCTCTGAACTTTTTGGCACCGAATCTTAACTGCCAAGCCCTTCAACCACTCTTGCAGCTTCCTTAGATCACTTCTCAGTCTCTGCTCTCCTTCAGGGATGTCCACTCAGGCCTTTAGCACTTGAATATTTGCAACTGTTACTGGATTACTCCTACCTCAAACTTAGCACTACATCCAGCAGGTAGAACAGCAGCGGTGGCAGCCCATGTTTTCCAGCATTGCACTGCTGTTAGTCTTCTCCCATGTTCTGGAAAAATGATAATTCATAGGGATGCGCAATCCCAAAATTTTAAGTTCGGTTTTTCATTTTGGGCTTTTTTTTTTTTCTCTCTGTTCATGTAGACGTAAAATTTAAAAGTGCCAAAATCGCATGCAGGACATTGCGTGCATGGCGGATTTTAAAACCTGCCTACATGCACACGCATCTCCCAGTATGTGAGAATTTCACTGGGATTCTAAAAGGGGCGTGGCCTGGGCGTTCCGGGGTGGGGGCCAAGAGATCTGCACGCAAATAGTTAAGCGCCTGGGCGTGCGCCCAGGTCCAGTGCTTCGTAATTTAACTTCTGCTATGGAGGAGGTGTAAGTTTTAAAAAACAAACAAACCAGCCATCCCTGGGGGGGGGGGGGGGGGTGCAGGCTATTAAACTAGGGGGAGTTTGGAGGAATAAGCCCTACACTGGCTAAACTGCTGGACAAACTGCAGTTCATACCCGGGTGTACATAGCTGTGCGCACCCAGTTGCAAAACAGAATGCACACGTAGGCGCGCCCAAGCTATTTTATAACGTATGTGTGTGTAAGTTATAAAACAGCCACATCCCTGGGTTTGTGCCAACGCACATAACTTCAATGTGTGCCTGCACGCCCCTTTGAAAGTTACCATCCCTATGGGGCTTTTTGGGGGGAGGTTCAGTTTGTTTTTCTAACCATTAAAACACTAACAATCCTACCTCCTGCCCTGTAAAATTAAATCTGGTGGGGGCTGGGTCCACTCACACTCCCACTGTAAAAACAGAGCCCGGTGGCCAGGCCTACCTGGCTGGACCTCCCTAGAACCCCTCCCACTCCCGAAAACATTTTCTAGATCAGGGAACCTCCCTTCCACCCCACCCTCGCGTACCCCCCTTAGTGCTGGTCTGGCTAAAAGAAGGGTAAGGGGCAAAGTGAAGCCCACTCCCTCCAGCTTGGGGTGCCCTGATCTTTAAAAATGCAGTGACTGACTGGCGGAAGATGCCAAGGTGACGTCGCTTCAGCGCCTGTCTTTGGTGTGGCTTGTGCCATTACAATGTAATGGCCTCATTCATTCCAATTTTATCACTTGTTTTAAAATGAATGAATAATTCAGGTCTGCATCTCCCTGAAGTCATAGGACTCTTGGTAAGAATGCCAAGAAATATAATAATCCCTGTCAATAGAGATTTTAGTAATGTCTGTTGGAAATTGGATTATGCCTAACAAATCATGTCACATTATAACCATCCCTTAAAATGATTTTTTTGTAAACAACAATGCTGAATATAAATAAAAATATAGTTCTGAAATACAAAGTGATGCAGTGAACTGACCTAAACCTCCAGTGGGAGACACTGATGAGGGTGCGCTAGTTTTGAAGAGGTCCAGAGGATTTGTTTGAACCGGTGCACTCTGGGTGGAGGAGGCTGCAGTTGAAGCTGAGGCTGTGTTTGCTGTACTGGTCGACACAAAAAGGTCTGATCCAAATAAATCATTGGTTAAAGGCTAGAAGGAAGAAGAAAAAGATTTATTGCTAACATCTTTGGGATTGGGTCAACAATCCCTGGATCATCGTCACTTTGAATGCCTGGTTCAGTCTGCTGCCGCACAGAAAACGGGCTGTGATAGGAAGAGGTATGTCATCGTACTCTATTGATTTTAGCTCTAAACTGTTTGGAAATACAGATGCTAGTTCTTGGTTCGGCAAATACTGACCAACAACAGCAGCAACACAACAGTAATTCTTTTACCTTTTAATGCTGATTTGAAACACATAGTAACATATTTGTGTCTCAAACACATCTATAAAATAGGCTTGTATGGAAGTTTCTTGTATGAAATGACATTTCAGAGTTTTATAAAATGATAACATTAATGTTTCCTGAAAATCTCTTGATTGGTCTCAGCAGGGGAACATGTTTTAATGAATATTGCTCCTAAAATGTAGCTCTTGTCAGCTAGCCATTAAGGCCACCATTTTTTTTTTAAAATAAATTACAGAAGGCGGTTTCCTTTGCTCAACGACATGAACTCCATATGCAGTTGGCAATGTCTGTTATTTGGGCTGACAAGAGTTCCAACAGGAATGCTGACACTGTACAAATTAAGTCAACCTACTTACCACTATTACTGAGCTACGGCAGCATTAAAATAATGGGGAAAACATGTATTTAGTGAGAATCAAAAATACAAATGAGCATGCACATGCAAGCAGAAAATGGCAGGTGGTCTGCAAGGCAAATTTTAGGGTGAAATGGATTGGCTCAAAGAAAGAAATATTGTTACCAGGAAAAACACAAGTTCAAACTGTTCTACCAGTGCCCAAAGTCAATGTCACAGTTTGCATTTCAGTGCAGAAAACTACTCCTGTGTCAAGATAGAACAAGATCACGAAATAAAAATATAGGTATTCCACTCTAACAGAAAAAATGGCAAATATTGTATAGCTGCCCAGAGGTTTTCCATACCTGATGGACGATGCTCTGGAGAATCACTATTCAGTCCCAGCTGTTATGTTCTTTCAACAGCAAAAATGTGCATCAGCATCCACTACCACCATGGATGGTATTCCAAAGTGGATTCATCAGGTCTGTCTTTGGAATTTTGCTACACTTTAATAGTGCACTGCATGTAATACTGCATTAAGCAGGCTTTGGAATAAGTCTCTCTTCCAATACAAGTTATCTCCATCAATTAAAGAACATCAAAGTTCTGACTTCAAACAGAATATATGACCTGCAACTCTGCTGTAATGCATACAGGAAAAACTAGATGAGCTCTACTGTGACGGGATGAGCAGGGATTGGAGCTGATGCGCTCATGTTCTAAGGAGGGCGGGAATACACCTGCCACTACCATGGTGGCCCCTGCTGGCAGAAATGTGACACTGAAGATCCCATGCCTTAATCTGGCAAGTGAGGGAATGTAAGCCACCCAGCTATGCCACCTGGGAAGGTGAGTTTAAATAGTGTAAGTGGGGGTGGGGAGAGGAAGAGTAGCACAACTAGATCCTTCTAAAGCACAGTTTTTCCTTTTTTTTGTTAGCTCCTCTGTCCCCTGTTTTGGCCTTCCAATGCTGTGCTAGTTTTCTCAATATATTCCATATATTTTTGGAATCAAAAGAGTCATGTGATGCCTGCTCAAAGTTCTGATATGGATCTTAGATTTGTTATTGGAGAATAGAGAGGTGACATGGGATTTTGCAAAGTTTTAAACACCAATATTCTCCCAGAAGTGAAGCAACCCTCAAAATAATAGAGTTCAACCTTAACTTTATCCGCCAACTGAATCATGCAAAAATATTTTGCTAGTGTTGGTTTAATGCTCAATAGTGATCTATTCTTTTCTCCTTTTTCTAACAAAGGTGCGCCAAAGGATGGCTTAACTGAGTGCTTGATTTTTGCTTTATGAGACCTGAAAATATTATTTAACCTAATACTATCATCTTTCCTCAATAAACACATTATAGTATTACATTATGCTCTGCTTAAAAGCACTATAAAAAAAAGACAGAAACAAATTGCCGTTCACCTTCACTGCTCTCCTGCCCCGTCCCGGCTTGGTGCTTTGCGGAGGAGGGCTAATGGTTATGGAGTCTGGTGACATGGACTGGACAGGGTCTGCTTTGTGAATGGAGTTACTCTCTGAGTCCTGTGTCACTCCATTTGGTAGACACTGTCCTTTGGCAGAGTTTTCCAAAAATGGGTTTTGTAGAGATTTGATCAGAAAACCATTCTGCACACTTTCATGAGCCCCGTTCTGACTCCTTGCTGAGGGTAGTGCGTCATTGCCCTCAAAAGGCCATTGGCCTGTCTTTGTTTCTTGTTTGCCAGTTCTGTTAGAAATCTGGTCAAACTGTTGCCCAAAATAGTCCACATGTCCATTTACAGCACCATTACTCACTGAACCATTCAAGATCAAAGTTAAATTTTCTTTGCTCTGATTTGAGGTTTGTAAGCAATCAAATGAAGATGAAATTGTTGATTGGTCAGGTGCTTTGAAAGGATCATCACTAAAGGGATCTGGATTGGGGGTAGGAAAGAAGCTGAGATTGGCAGAAAAAGGATTTTCAGGCAAGAAAGGGGACTGTGGTTTTGGTCTAGGAAGTGAGGAAGAAGCTGTGATGATGCCATTCTGTGAGAAGGGATTTCCTTTTACACAGTTCTGATTGGTGTCGATTTCAGTGTTCAGATCCACTAACAAGATATCTTTACTTTCCTATTTTGTTGGAAAGAAAAGAATTCATGGTTAGTTAACAAAACAGTGTGCATGAGCAAACGTATTCACTCCTCTAGCTTATATAGTTCAGCAAGAGAGTCATGCCTCCAACATTATAGGGGAAAAAAAGTTCTATTACAGTATATTATGACACACAGACATTCAAAGGGTTCATTTTTACTGCATAACAAAAGGAGAAATGTGTTGAAAAAATGCTGCATCTTATTAGAGTATCACATACCACAAGACACATTTTCAAGTATTTTAGAAGTTTGGGGCTCTATAAAGACATGAAAATCTTAAATCCAATCCCATTAACTATCAGTAAGATGTCCTGCTTCCTCTGGCTGGGAAGGCATGCCATAAAGAAATGATGTTGCTGCAGATGAGTGACAGATGTATAAAATGTGGTTTTTACCAGGAAGTTTATTCCTCCTCTTTTGGCTATGTTTGTAACACTTGACTCCCCAATGGGTTGGAATGGCAGGGTATTAATCTCCCCCCCACCCCCAATATTGCATACACTTTCAATCACAAAAAGGCCAAAAATGGATGGCTCCATCTGTACATTTGAACTTAGCCAAAGGTTGAGAATGACATAGAAGAGTGGATATTTTTAATAGATGTGTGCATTTTCCCAATTCTGCTAAGCAGTGTAGTACCTGTCCTTGAGGGGCACTACTATACCAAGACAGTTCCCCCTTTGGAGTATTAATTACATTACTGTATGAAGGTCAGAAGCATTACTCCTTTAACGTGTAATAGGATCTCTTTACTAACTTGTGGTGCACAGTGATGAATGCTGCCGTGCATGATTTACCATAGCTTTCATTGTTGGCCATACATTAATGTGCATTGCAGTTTAGTAGACAGACCCCATGGTTTTGGTCTAAGTTACCTACCTTTCTTTTTAAATGGTGGCTTTCGGCATGTTAATACACAACAGATCTTTACTTACTGTTGGGCTATTGAGGTCAGGCGGCGTAGACATATCGCCAAACAAATCCATCTGGTCAACACCCTTTCAAAAGAATGGACTTATGTTCAGAAATTGTTTAACATGACAAAAAAGTATTTGTAAAGTACTTGTAAATGCCATATTTATCTGCTCTCCAAAACAAGTCATGGCTAGAAGTTGACCAGCCCACTTTACTTCTATAGAGGGGATAGTCATGCTTAAAATTGAAGGCAGCTGATTGTCCAATCAAATGAATGTGTCCCAAAAGTAAATGAGATATTCTTGACTTGAATAATAAACTGAACAAGACTGGTCTGGAGAAAGAATTTTGCTACTGCTGGGAGCTTGTGGCAGCAGTGCTACTGGAACGCATCAGTACCTCCCATCATGCTAACTAGGGAGTTTTGTGACATCACAGATTTTTCTGCTGCTGGCACAAAACTTCTAGCAGAAGTGAAAACACTTCTTCAAAATATGGTAACTCACAATCCACTTAGGGTTAAAATCATGAAACAGGTGCATACCTTCACCAGTATGAACAATGAGCATGGGGTTCAAAATGATGCATTAATCGTGGCAGAAAGTTTTAAGCTTTAATACCACTACAACTGCACAACTAATCCTAGTGCAAAGTAAACTTGCTGCAAACATATTTTGATAGGATTCTAACTGCAGGGTAAGTAGTTAGGCTCAATGTCTCCCTATGTGGCACAGCATGGACTCCTAAATGATTTCCATTGTATAGCAGTTTTATCACAAGCTTTTACTGAAAGTCTGGGCTAGCTAGGAGTTCAGCTTTCATTATTTTTATGATAGGGTATGGCAAAGACGACAGTCAGTAAGATACTTTCATCACCTTGCACGATACCTTTTCATTTTGCTGAAAGGATCTTATGTCCAAGTTGGCATAATTTTAACTGGGTGCTGGAGAAGGGTGGAGAGGAGAGGGGAGGGAACAGCTGTCAAATTTGTCCGTAAGCAGATTTTCATATTTAAATTCAATTTTATTGGCAAAACACGAGCAGGTCCAGGAGATGTTATATCACAAGTAGCTCCAAATATATTCCTTCCAAATAGTTTAGGCTTTCTTCATGCCGACTAATCTCTCTGGGGGCAAGGTCTGGCAGGTGACTGTACAACACTGAGTCCTATCGGTACTTCTTTATTTAAAATCTATTATATACATTTTATGGCTTATGCAAAATACAATCACACCTCTTCCCAAAAAAAGGAGAAATAAAGGTGAACACATAGTTTTCTGTCTCAAACTATCAATAACCCAGAAATTAAAAGCAAGCTACTCTTGAATATCACAAATGATTCTGCTGAATTCTTTGCCTGTCTTAAAGGTCACTTCAAATGCATTTCCTTGCTTTGGATGCATTTCTTTTTTTTTTTTTTTTTGTGAAATGTGCTTTTTCTTCTGCAAATTTGCAAAGAAAATGGATTTAGAGAGAAAAGCCATGTTTTTTTGTACAATATGCTTCCTCTTTAAGAACTGCTACCAGAAAAAGCGAGCATACTATATAGCTAGCACTAATCCTTCTGTCACCTAATCCTAACCAGTCTCTTTCCTGACTGCGCATACAATGTTTGACAATACATTGATTTATCTAAAATTGTCTGTACATTACTTTTAACTGCAGCAAAACAAGGAATTTTCTTTTAAAGGTATATTTATTCTCAACATAAAGTATTCTTTACTAAACCAAAAAGTCCCCCCAAAAGACTCTGTGGTGGTATTAGACTGGACTACAAAACTTTCCTTTTTCCACTTTAACCTGTGCTCAGCATCCTACTATTGACACTGGGATGATGAAGAACTGTGCCCTGGACTCTGTTTTATGATCTATTCAGTTACTGATTTTAGGTCTCTCCCCATAAGTAACTTCAATGTATGTTTCAAGTCCTGTGATAAAAATTTTCATAAACTGAAGGCACTAAAATATATAAAACTTACAAAACTTAGATTGTAAGCCCTCTGGGGATAAAGAAATACCTACAGTACCTGACTGTAAACTGATGTGATATCTCAGATCGAATGTCGGTATATAAAATAAATAAATAAATAAAATATAAGATCTGCCCTGTTGGCAGCAGTAAGGAATTTTAAAAATAAAAAATAAAGAACTCCACTTTTCCTATCGCATTGATGTTAAATGGGAGAGATTTTCACTGCATTGCACTGTCCAGGTTTAGTGTGCAACTTTTAGAGGTTTTTCAAAGAGTCACTACACTGGGTAGTTTACCTTTCAAAATTTTCCTACGTTATGTGGATACAAAAGTACCTCGTACTTTGCACCTGCTATTTGTCTGGCCAGGATTGCGAGGGAGAAATGATGTGCACAGGCGAACATACAATTTTACGTGCATGCTTTTCCTCCACTCCCAACACTAACATGCCCCCTGAAATACCTAACTGGAAAGCAGCTAAATGTAGCCAAACTATGAAAGTACATGGCGACATTTATGGCAGTTTTCTCGCCCAAGGGTCTAGATACATACCGTAACCCTTTGGTTAGATGCGTACATGCACTATGACCTGTCTTAAATAGGGACAAAAGGATGTCTCAAAAAACACAAATTATTTTTTGTTCAGTGGCAATATTTTTCTGGTCTTGTACTTTAGAAATAATATAATAAAAGCGACTGAAATAAGTCTGGGAGCTTGAGGTCAGCTGTACTAGGCATCTGTACATAGACAATGAGCGAAGCCCTTTGGTACATCAAGCTATTTGTTTTGTTCACTGCATTTCTCCAAGAATGATACGAAGCCATTACTTACTGAACCTGCACATCATTATTTATTTATTTATTTATTTAACAGCTTTATATACCGAGGTTCAGGTAACAGAGTTACTAATCACTTCGGTTTACATTTCAACAAATTACATTGACAGTATAAAGTATAACGTCTTACAATGAACAGGGTGAATGAAACTTGGATAATATCTTACAATGAACGGGGAGAATACAATTTATATACAAAGAACTTGGAGGAACAATGTGTATAACTGCTAGGACTGACATTATAGCACTCTTCATGTTACACATAACACCTCAGTAGCTGTTAAGCAGTATACATGCACCCAACGCTAAGGAGAAATACAGGAAAATGTTAGGGACCAAAAAGGTCACTCTAACCATTTGTTATTGATGGACATTTTGTATGAAACAATCATACACTGCGTCTCACTCTCAGCATGCATTCTACATGGATTTACACTGACTGCTTACAGGTTTGATCAAACATGTAGCTAAATAAACTAAAATTCCCTAATCCTGTGTAGCAAATTTCAGGAAACAAAAGTGGACATGCAACACCCGTGCGATTTCAAAGAGATCACAATTAAAAAAAAAAAAAATGTATCCAAATTAAGAGCGATCTGGGGTGTAAATAGGTGGTCTCTCTTACTCTGATGTTATTCCACCCTTAATTTTGTGTTAAATTTATGATAATCTGCAACATTCGTTGGTTCTACTGTGAATCTGCTACAAGAACTTGTGATTAGCAATGTTGACGTCGGTGGCATCACAGTGGTTGCAGACCTGTGTCTAACGAAAGCACAGACTGCCAGCAATTTACAGTAGTTGGCAATATTCCATAGTATCCTGGTGCAATGGACTTTTATATGAAATTTTAGTATTCCTTTTCTGCCACAGTCACTAATTCTTGAACCAAAACACTGGTCAAAAAACAGAATACCCTGATGGATTTGTAGAAAAAAAAAAAAAAAGAGCAGCCTGGCAGTCTATCATCTGTTTCCACATTTCATAAGCGCAGGCGGGAAGCACAGTACAAATATTTGCAGTCTAACTGAGGTGTAAAAATATTTAGAAAGCTTGCATGCCAGCCAAAAGTTTTAGGAGCCAAGCAAAATTATTTTTCTAATAACTTTTTAGCTTTGTTTATTTTTAACGTTTTTGCATTGCTCTGCTTCAGTCTCGTCCTCAGTTTGGTTCATTTTAACATTTTATAAGCAACATTGCATAAGGGTAGATTCCTTGGAAGGTGTGGAAAACTCAAGGTGGGAATTTTGTGAAGCTTGAGGCATGGTCCTAGCATTTAGCAGCTAAGATTTAATGCTAAAAAACACAGGGTCATGCATTTAGGGGCAGGGGATCCAAACTATGCCCCCAAAGGTCCAATGAGGCTCTTAGCTGAATTTCACCCGGCCCCTGCAGCAATAGTAGAAGCAGCTTGAAATGCAGTGGGAGTGCATTCTGCTGCTACTGCCAACTCAGATACTTGGTCAGAAGTGTAAGAGGCAGCATGTCAGAACGGCATGGGCAGGGCCTGCTGGTACAAGGCCACCACTGACTGGCTGTGCTATGCATTGCTGGCATTAATACTGCTTGCACAGGAGGGGACACTTGGGAGAGAGAGGCTGCAGCCCAGCCATAAGGAGATTTTGGCAGCCGTGGATGGCAGCTGCAGGCCACAGGGAAATCGGCACTGGTAGCACCAAGCTGTGAAGTCTGCAGGGCTGTCAGGGAAAGCCAGATAAGGATAGTGGTTCCTAGAACTCCCCACTGTACATCCATTTCCTTTGAACTCTGGGGGGGAACCTCATCCCCCTAAGAATACAGGTTTGGAAAAACAGAGTGCAGAAATCCTCATTATTGTACACTTGTCTTTCCCAGGATTAGGGTCTCCAGAGGGGATTGAGAGAAGGGAAAAAGGTATAAGAAAAGGGAAGGAAGTCGATAGGGAGCAGGGATGGTGAAAGAGAGAGAGTGCATCATACACACACATACAGTCACCCCATACCACCATCCAGCCAACCTCCCTGGCCTCTGCTTCCCTAGGCGGGCAAATACTGTGGAAGGTAGGGAAAGGGGGGGGGGGGGAACTTGCTGGGTATGTGGCAGGGTTGCCAACTTTGGAGAAATCTAGAAATATTATTACTGATTGCCACGTTTCGCTGCAGCACCACCCCTAATATCCATGCAGGGTTAACTCTGAGGCCCCTTGAAGGGTCCTGCCAAGTTCTGCACAGGCCCACTGTACCTGCGCACTTGCTTTTACACTGGCAACCTCACCAACTGGGTTTCTGCTTGTCCCTGGGCAAGATCTGTGTCTGCAAGCTATCCCTTGGTGGTTTCTAGGGATACTGAGACCCCTCACAACTGAGGGTCACATAGTTCCTATGAAATGCACCCACAGACCAAATACAATAATACCAAAATCATTAGTCAGTCCATGACAGGCAGAGCTAACAAACTAACGAAGCTTATCTGGCTAACTTACATGGGATATTGAGCAGCACAGCTATGCTGCTAAATATCCTAATAATTGCCATTACTTAGCTGGATACGACTTATCCGGCTAAGTTACATGGAGCAGATCTAACTTATCCAGTTAACCGGCTACGCCTAAATATCGCTATTTATCAGGCTAAGGTCTAGATTTAATAAGTTGCGAGATGGCGATATCACAAGTAAAACAGTGTGTAACGTGCATTAAATGCTGTTTAATCGAGCGATATCGCAGTGCTATCACGTGATTATAACAAAAGATTTCCTCCTCTATGGAAATAAGCTGCTTTGCATGCATGAACTTGCCTAATGAATGCAAAGCAGATTATGCATAAGCAATCCACTCCTAATTAAAATAATGCAGCTGACTTTTGAAGGGGGTGTAGTTATTATCCAGAGGGAGCATGCAGGTCCCCGATGCTCCTGTGTGAAATTTAAAGGGCAAGGATGCTCGACAATCACCCTCCTGAAAGGCAAAAAAAAGGTCACCCCAGGGGTCGATTTTGACCCCTGTCCGCCCCCACCTTTCCTTTCTCCACCTCCCCTTCAAGGCCAAAGAACCCCATTGATAGAGGATAGGCTCCCCTCCCACCCCCGGCTTCCAAAGATAAAATCCTTGGTTTCTAATATCCTCTATTCCCATCCTAAAAACAGTAGACTGGTGGTCTAGGGAGGGCAGGTGCCCCCCCCCCCCGACCCCAACCCCCTAACTCCCAGTACCTCGAATAGGTGTCTTCAACAGCCAGCTGGGGGCCCAGGGCGATCTGACCTTGCCCCCCCCCATATCACATGACAAGGCAAGGTACGATCCCTGGGATTGGGGGGGGGGGATGACTGACCCCCAGGTGATTTTTTTGGGGGGCCATTTTTTCGAGTTGTTGGCCCTTTAAGTGATAGCAGCGCTGGTTAAGGTGAGCTGCCATTGTGTGAGAAGGTCCCTTACTACGGCAAGATTTTTTTGTCATGCGTTTGTGCCGTGATAAAAAATTATGCCATGGTAATGCTGCGATAATTTGACAGGAAGGGGCCAAATATTATGGGGACATCTCCCTCACTGTGGTATTTGGCTCTTCCTGCAATAAACTATTGTGGCTTAAAAAAAAAAAAAAAATCACCCTCCCTCAGTTAGCCAGATAAGTACTGCTGTCCAGTTATGCCCAGTGACTATCTACTTAGCTGGATATGTGATTTATCCAGCTAAGTGGTGACCACTGAACATGACCAGATATTCAGCAGCTGCCACTTATCAGGATAAGTTCTACTTATTCAGCTAAGTAGCATTTGAATATCGACCTCGATGATCTTGTCGATAAGGTCATGGGAAACCCCAAAAAGATGCTTGGATGCATAAGGAAAGTAATCGTCATCAGGGGAAAAAAAAAAGTAATATGGCCTCTGCATAAATCCCTGGTAAGATCTCATTTGGAGTACTGTGTACAGTTCTGGAGACTGCGCTTTCAAAAGGATATAAACCAAATAGTCTGAAAGGCAGCTACTAAAATGATCAATGGTCTTCCTCAAAGTATATGGGGACAGACAAAAGATCTACATATGTATACCCTGGAGGGAAGGGGGAGACATACGAGACAATTATATCCAAAGAATAAATGCACATGAGGCAGTCTTCTTAACAGAAAGGAGCTTCTGGAATTATTTGTCAGAGAATGAGGGTGAAAGGTGGTAGACTCAAAAATTTTAAAGAAATATTTCTTTATGGAAAGCGTGGTATACACATGGAAGAACCTCCCCATGCAGAGGATTTTTGAGGGAGAGAGAGAGAGAGTTTATAAAGCTGAGCAAAAGATATGGACTGGCAGGCTGGATGGGCCAAATAGATCTGCCATCATGTTCTGTTTCCCCCCTCTTCCCCCCTCTTCTCCCATCAGCCTGTTTACCCCCACTTCCCCTTTCTCCCATGCTAGCTGAAATCTTACCCTAGAGCAGGGGTGGGCACTTCTGGTCCTCGAGGGCCACAAAACAGTCTGGTTTTCAGGATATCCCTAATGAATATGCATGAGAGAGATTTGCATGCACTCTGCCTCAGTTGTATGCAAATCTATGTCATGCATATTCATTAGGATATCCTAAAACCTTGACAGGTTTCTGGCCCTTGAGGACTGGAATTGCCCACCCCTGCCCTAGAGACTTGGTCTAGTCTCACATCTTCAACAAAGCATGTGCTGGCATTAGGAGCAGCTGCAGCTTGTGATAAGTCTGGGGCAGTTCCAGACACACAGTTTTAGGCACCAGGCAATCTGGAGCCTGGGATTTCTCCAAGTTTCTCAGCATATATGTATAAACAATTTCTAACAGCAGATCCAGAATGACCCAACTTGAAAACATCTCTGTGACTGATGTTCATACATTCCTAACTACATGATTAATTCTGACTAATTCCTTTACAGTGATTTGGATTCAAATAATGTAACTGTTTCATGTCTATTATGAACTAAAAGTGCAGGAATCACTATGTAAATTAAGAGTTACGTGGCTTTAGGACATGACCCCTAGACAATTCCAAAAACAGAAAGTTGAAATTAACATGGATAATAATTTTATCATCAATATTGCAAAGGATAGAATACATTGAGATTTATTTTAATTTTCTAATCAAGTCTTTTGCATTGAATAAAGCTGCAAATCTGCAGCTTGTAAAGGCAGGCAACAAACATAGCATACATTTACCCAGATAAATATTCACAATTATGTAGCATAAGATAAATGTATCTGTTAGGGACAAAGTTTGCTTTGTCTGCACAGTGGCCATTTTGTAATGGCAAAACAAACAGTTGATGTATTGGGTACCAGATATTAATGCTGTAAACTTGCCCTGAATCCAAATATTATCCTTTAAATCATTTCAGAAGATAGTGTGTGGAAAATTCTACATGAACTCCACCCAATTAAATCAAAGGCCAGATGGGATATATCCAAGTCTGGGAAAAGCTGTTGAGTGAAATGGTGAAATCTGTTGCATTAATATTCAATGAGTCATTTAGGGTAGGGACATTATGAAAAGTTAGGAAATTAGCAAACCAATCATTTTTGAAAGAAAATGGGTCTCTAAGAGCTTAAGAACATAAGATTTGTCATACTGGAGGTCCATCAAGACCAATATCCTTTTTTCAAGTGTCACAATAGCACTGGCAGGATCTCAAAAGGATAGATTTCATGCTACTTATCTCAGAGATAAGCAGTGGATTACTTCAAGTCCAACTTAATAAGCCTTTTCTTCTAAGAACTTGTTCAAACCTTTTTTAAACCCACCTACACTGTTTTTGCCACATCCTCCAGCAATGAATTCCAGAGTTAAATTTTGCATTGAGTAAAAATATATATATATTTTCTCCTATTTGTCTTAGATGTATTACCTAATAATTTCATTACATACCTCTAGTCTTTCTACATTTTGAAAGAGTAAATTGATTCATGTTTACCTGTTCCACTCATTCATTTCTTTATAGACCTCTATCATAACTCCCCTAAACTGACTCTTCTCCAAGCTGAAAAGCCCTAAGCTCTTTAGTCCTTCCTCCTATGGATGAATAGTTCCATCCTCTTTATAATTTTTGTCACCCTTCTCTAACTTTTCTCATTCCGCTATATCTTTTTTGAGATGTGGTGACCAGAATTGCACACAATACTCAAGGTGCTGTTGCCCCATAGAGTGATACAGAGGCATTTTGATTCTATGTTTTATTCTTCATTCCTTTCCTAATAATCCACTGCACACTGATAAGAGAATTTCAACATTCATGATGATGTCTACATCCTTTTCCTGGGTGGTGACTCCCAATGAGGAACCTTGCAGTGTTCTTCCATACGTGCATCACTTTGCACTTATCCACATTAAAACGTCATGCCATTTGGATGCCCAGGCTCCTAGTTTCACAAGGTCCTCTAGTAGATTTTCACAAATCTCTTATGATTTAACAACTTTGAACAATTTTGTATCAGTAAATTTGATCACTTCATTCAATGTACAGAGCATCTTCATTTGCTCTGTTCTTGTCATTTCCCCAATAAACCCATTGAAAAAGTTTCTCCAATCTAAACGATCCTCTAAGTCAGGGGTCAGGAACCTTTTTGGCGGAGAGAGCCATAAACGCCACATATTTTAAAATGTAATTCCATGAGAGCCATACAATATGTTTAAAACTAAATACAAGTAAATGTGTGCATTTTATGTAAGATCACACTTTTAAAGTACAATAAGTCTCTGAAAATATTACACCAGGCCTTAAGACACCAATACATCTCCTATTAGGAAAACGGACCAAGTCAGGCTGCTATAGAGTCCTACACAGAAACTACACGCCAGCAGAAAACCTCACCTGAATCACGTGCTGTCCCTCACCTAACATAGAATAAAGAGACCAAAACGCATAACAAGAAGCATGCAGACAAAAACTGAATTGGAAACTGCAACAAGCCAGAGTCTCTGTATGCAGTGTAACAAAGGAAAAAAGAAACATCACACATCCTTATAAAACAAATCAAGAAATATAAAATCATCAGCAGTAAACTGTACTAACAAAAAGAACATATTTCGAAACAGCTGATGAGTGGAATATCCAATAATTAAAAACTCATATAAAACATTTCCAGATACCAACAAAATATTTCAAAATAGCAGACACAAAGATCCAGTAATGAAAAATAATAAGGATACAAAAATTTTTTTGCTCTGCATACCTGGGAACATTTGATATCCAGGTGTCCTGAGATTGTTCTGAATTAGCAGGAGGTGGGGTGGTTTGCTTGGAACTTTCTCCTCTCTCAGTCACATACCAGCGCTCTCTCTCACACTGGCTCTCAATGACACACCTATACACACATGCTCTCAGTCACTCACATATACAAATGTTTTTTCTCTCTCACTTATATAGGCTCTTAATTACACATTTACACACATGCTGTCTATCTTTTCACGCTTACACACACACACAGGCTTTCAATCACATAAATACATGCTGTCTTTTTCTCTCACACACAGACTCTCATTCACATGCTTACAAACATGTCCTCTCTTTCTCTCATTTACACACAGGCTCTCAATCACATACTCCCTCACCTAAATCAGCTCTCAATCACACACATACACACATGGTCTCTCTCTCTCATTTAAACACAGGCTCTCAATCACATACTCACATGCTCCCTCACCTAAATCAGCTCTCAATCACACAGACACACATGGTCCTCTCTCTCTCTCATTTAAACACAGGCTCTCAATCACATACTCACATGCTCCATCACCTAAACCAGCTGTCAGACACACATGATCTCTCTCTTACTTATACACACAGGCTCTTAATCATACATACACATGATCTCTCTCACACACAAAGGATCTCAATCATACACACATACTCTTTCAAACAAACAGGTTTTCAATTACAAACTTACACATACAGGTTCCCAATGGTAAACTTACATTCATGCTCTCTCTCTCACAGGCAGGATCTCAATCACAGACATACTCTCTTTCACATATACAGGCTCTCAATCATTCACATACATGCAATCTCTCACTCACACACACAGGATCTCAAACGCACATGCTTGCTCGCTCATTCACTCTCTCTCTCCCCCCCCCCCCCCCGGGAACTCGCGGCAGCAGCAGCCACCTCCCAACACTAACCTCCTTCATTTTCAGCCCTCGCGGAGGCGAAGGCGGAGTCCCATCGGCCGCGGTTGAAGATTTTCGTTTTCCTCCGAGCCGCGCTGCAGTCTTCTTCCCGGACACTAGCGTGCCTGCGCGGGTCTTCCCGCGCAGGCACCCGATGCTCTCCACTTCCTCTTCCGGGCCGCGGGAAGAAGAGAGCACCGGCGTGCTCTCTTCTTCCCGCGGCCCGGAAGAGGAAGTGGAGAGCATCGGGTGCCTGCGCGGGAAGACCCGCGCAGGCACCCGATGACTCCAGCGCTGGCACCCAGCTGACACCCGATGACTCCCGCGCAGGCACCCGGATGACTCCAGTCGGCGTGCTCTCTTCTCCTCCCCCCCGCGGCCCGGAAGAGGAAGTGGTGAGCATCGGGTGCCTGCGCGGAAGAAGAGACCACGCTAGTGTGGTCTCTTCTTCCCGCGCAGGCACCCGATGCTCTCCACTTCCTCTTCCGGGCCGCGGGGGGGGGGGGGGAGGAGAAGAGAGCACGCCGGTGCCGCTGACTCCAGCTGTCCTGCCGCGTTCCGCCCGGGCTGACAGCATTTTAAGCCCGGGCGGCGGAGGACCGGGGAGCAGCTGGGTCAGCGGGGAACCGCGAAGTATGGCGACACTTGTCTGCGAGCCAGATGCAGCCCTCAAAAGAGCCATATCTGGCTCGCGAGCCATGGGTTCCCGACCCCTGCTCTAAGTATTTAAAAGGTTTCATCATACTTCTCTCTTTACTTATGGGGATTCAATATCTTCAACATGTCACTACCCTTTGCTTAGATGTTTCCCTAACAACTTGTGGGTTCCCTCCCGACGCAGTCTCTTCGAAACATGGCCCGTGTCGGGGGACTGTGAATTTGATATAATTTATTTGGTTTGATACTGACAACTGAACTCTTTCTTGCTTGCCTGTACACAATAAAACCTTGCATTCAAACTTTAAGGACATTGTTGAACATGTTATCTCTGTGACAAGCACGTATTTGGTAGTAGAGATGTGGAAAGTACCTTCACCCATGAATCCCCATGTGAGTTGTTTTCTTAGTAAGAAAGGCTAACAGCTAGTTCTGTGGTCAGGTAACCTTTCCTCAACTCTGGCCCTCACATGCAAGCTAAATGATTGTCTATGCTTGGTGAATTGCCACTATTGCTCTCAAATCTTATAAAGAGTTTGATACCTGGTAACAGCGTTACATTGACATCAGCTCATCTCCTTATATGTACAAGTAAATTCCCAGATAAAAAACTTTACCCAAATGACTGTGTTTCCCACTTGGACAGAGCAAATTTCCCAGGTATCTGATGATGAGGCTGATGAGGCTCAAATTGCCCAGGTATCTGATGAGGCTCCACAATTTTGGTGCCAGAAATCTGTCCAGAGTAGCTTCTGGATGTCCAGGTGAATGTTTTACATCTTATTTCCTATACCACTTGGTTTCACCACTACTCTGTCTGGTTGGAATTTCCCCTGCAGTAAATCTTTTGGTATTATTAGCCTCTCTTCTGGCCTTTTTTTTTTTTTTTTTTTTCTGATTTACAAATATCCCTAGTGGTCTTATTCCTTTTTATGTTCTTGCTTTATTGTTACTGGTTTATCTGGCTATGGTCCGTCCACTCTTGCTCTAGTCCCATGAATTCAGTGCAGAACCACATCTTTAGAATTCCCTGTCGGTCTGGTATTGTGTACACTTTCGCTGGTGGAACTTTGGGACCCATTTGGCTTTTGCTGGTTTCTTCTAGGGACTGTGGGAAATTCTTGGGAACTCTCTTTGCATTGCCTCAGGACCTTCCTGAAGGAAGTTCTCATTGGCTAGCCTACTGATTTTCTTGTTCTTGCTTCGGTGGTGGGTTTCAAAGACTGCAAGATGGGGGAGATATAGAGGTTCTCTCCTTTGCCTTGGTGTTTTCTGTTCTGAGATCTGGGAAAAGGGGAAGTGGATGGACTTTCAGCCCAGTTGCTCTGAACACAACAGCCCAGGCTGTTGTGTTCAGACTGAGAAATCTAGTATATGAAACATTTTTACCAATAAGTAGATAGTGCCTCCAGGTGCCTAGCTGCTGAAGGTTTATTTTGTTTTCATCGTGGTCTGTTTCTCTTGTTGATGAATTTTCAGATCCATACTTCTCAATGTTTATTATCTGATTGACACTTTTTAAAATCTTGCTCCTGTGATATTTTGAAAGGAAAAGATTATGGCGAGTGTCACTTGTTTCCTATGTCACACTTTCCTAGTGTTAGCCCTTATTATTCTCAATTTATTATCCTGTGACTCCGAATCAGAAGATGATTTACTCATAGATTGACTTTTTGATGCCACAGGAATATTAAGAGGAAGGATCCTTATTCCTCTGTAGTTACATTTCTTGGTAGCCTACATGGCTGCTCGGTGGCCTTGGGGTTTTGGATCTTGGTTAATCCTACAAATAGGCAGTGGGCTTTATCAAGGTTTAGTCTGGGTCAATGCAGATAAGTCTATGTTCAGGGTTCCTTGGAATTATCTTTCTAGGGCTGATTATCACCTACACATGGATAGGTCCATTTATATGGCTTGGGCAATAGCCAAGGGTAGCTACAAGAAGGGAGATTAGCACACTCCAAATATCTGGAAATTTAATATTCATTGTGCCTTATACAGAAATCTTTTTTTTCAAGAAATGCCTCAACTTTATCATAAATCTGCTTTTTCTCCTTATAAAGTCTACTGGGTCGTGGGACTGGTAATTCCAGTCAGAGCCCCTTTTCTGTCACTTGCTACCCATGAGCCTGTTACCTTCTCTGGTCCCTCTGATTTCAGTCCTGTGTCCTGTCCCCTTGATTTAAGTCATGGTGATGGTACTACTTGTTTGGATACCATAACTTCCACCACTGGAGTGGATGTTACTCCCTGTCAGTTACCTCATCCAAACTCTGATAACCAGAAAAACCAAAGCAGCGGTGGAAACCTCTGCCTCTCCACATATTTGGGCACTGATTCCTGTCATTTACATTTATATAGTGTACACTGTCATTCTTACCACTAGGTACTACCTTTGCTTGCCTAAACCTTAATTTGGAGAGCATTTCTTAAACTTTGCTGTGTATTTCCTCATGTTTTAAATTGCTTGAAGTTCTGGAATAGTGGTCTATTTTCTTATATTATAATTTTTCCCTTCTTGGCTCTCTTATGCTACCTTCTGGTTTAATTTCAGGTACTGGTTATTTTGTTATATATGTACTCATATATTGCCTGGTATGAGTGGCTCTGGTTTTCCTGATCCTTTATTGATCTTATTCTCCCCTAGACATCTGTTAGTATGGTTTTCAGTATTTAGCTTAGGGAATGGGTCCCCAGGGATTAGATCCCTGTACCAGGAATAGGGATTTCAAGGATAGACCTTGTAGGTAGGTAATCCCCCACCTAAAAAAAACCCATGAGGGTTAGATATTATAGATAATTCTCAGGAATTGTTCTGCTGGCTGGCTTGTCAGGTACAGTTCTGGTGGGTCTGGGATGGATGACATTGCACTTTTCACACCCAAACAGATTGGGAAGGGTGGACTCTGCACCAGAGAAGTGGTTTCCATGGCCATCTTAGTTACACCCTTATTTTTGGGTGTTGGTTGCTATGTGATTAGACAGTTTGTGTGAAATATGGGTCACACATGGGTATTGACTTTGTTTTCTGCCTCCTAGGGGACCAGAGGTCACCTCCTGATCTGCCACTAGGGTCCCTGTCCTCCTGTGGTGGGGAGGACCTTACTCTACTTGCCACTGTCTTCTTCCTTGGTAGGAGGGTTTTCCTTTGCTTGGGTTAACAGCTCCACTAGGCTCATGGCTTGCTTGCTCCACTAGGCTCTCAGCAATTCTAGCTTAGTTAAGATCATGGCCAGTCATTTGCTGTTAACCAACATGGAGGGATCACCTCATCTCAGCCAAATGCAGGAATATGAAAAGAGAATATGTTCAAACCCTTCCCATCTTGCCTGGCTCTTTCTCCTTTCTTTTGTCCGAGAACTAGGCACCCAAGGTTTCTGACTCACCTTGTTAGTCAGGGTGAAAATCTGTTTGCTTTCTAGGACTGTTTCTCAGTACATTTCTCTCAAATCCCTTTCAGTCAAAGTTTGTAATTTAGGATTTTCCCATCCTTTGTTTTTAAAACGTTTCACTACAAATTACCTGCAGTAGTCAAGGGGGCTTTGACATGCAAATCCCCTACCCGAGACTCTGACCTATCTATTCAAAGGTCATTTAAGTACATTCACAGTATGCAGTCTGGCAACCTTTGCAATTTCATTCCAGCCTTTCCTGGCTGGCAGCTCATGTTTCTTAGTTGCATTGCCCTTTCTTTGTGCACAATTTACTTAAATGGTAGCATGAGCTTTATCCCCTCTCTCCCTTGGAGATGGTTTCACAGAGATAATAAGTTTTAGAAACATAGAAATGTGACAGCAGAAACAGATCATATGGCCTATCTAGACTTTTCACCTGCCCAACTAATTTAGTTTTACAATTCCCATCAATCCCTCAGAGATCCCTTGTGTTTTTCCCATGTTTCCTTGAGTTCAGATACAGTTTTTGTCTCCACCACCTCCAATGGGAGGCTTTTCCATGAATCCAGCCACTACCCTCTCTGTTAAGGAATAATTCCTAAGATTACTCCTGAGACTACCACCTTTTACCCTCATCCCTGGTTCCTGAGCTTCTTTCCACTGAAAGAGGCTATCTTCTTGTGCTTGGAAGCCTTGGAGAAATATTAGCCTAGAGTTTTCTAAAAATCCAAACGAATAATGCTGTTTACTGTTTGTTCATTTACAAAGCATGAATTTAAATCAAACAGCCATCCACTGTCCAAAGTCATTGGTGCTCTTCAATATTGTTGAGTATTAAGAAATGCATATGTAGAAATAATAGAAAATAAAAGCTTGGCATACACGGATTTGATATTTTTGAACCAATCTGTTTCTTGCCATAAAGTTCCCAAAATAGAAAGATATTTGAGAACATGCAAAACATGTCATGCGCACTGCTTTTTATGAAATTAAATATATATTAATGTTTAACTGGATGCTGTTATGCCCATCGGTCGCAGATGGCTGCAATTGCATGTACTTACTTACTACACTGCTCTCCTGCCCTCCCCAGGAATGCTCGCGGCTTGGGCCAGCTTTCTCCACCGCATTCCCTGAGACTCCTTATGGCGGTCTGGATGCCACCGCTGCCATCTTCCTCGACTTTGGGTCCCCTAGGCAAGCGCACGCCACCCGGCCCTCCTATGAAGCCTCATCGGCGGGATCCTTGAGGGTGTCTCCATTTGATGACATCATCAGGCAGGTGTACTTAAACTCCACCTTTTCCCTCAGCTAGCCGACTTGGCAACAAGTTCCATATGTCTTCGACTACAGCCTATGTGTTCCTGAGACTCTCTTGGATCTGGACCCTGTCTGGTACCCGCTCCTCGGGGGCCAGTGCACGTACTGGGGACTCGCTCTGCTCGCCTACCCCACTCCTAGGCTGGCTCTGCGTCTCTTGGGTTCTAACCTACAAGGTCTCCCGTTCCTCGGGACTACCTCTGGGACATCTCAGCTTCCTGTGAGTTCTACAGAGGGACTTCCCTGCTCCTCGGGCTTGCACAACAAGACTGCTCGCATCTCCTGCTCCTCGGGACCGCGTTCACATTCTACAGCGACTGCCGGGGCTTCCCGCTCCTCGGAGGTCGCGCCAGCCTACTATATCGAGACTACAAACATCCCCCCGCTCTTTGGGGTGGTGCTACGTCATCACCAGAGGATCAGCTCGGGCTTCCCTGTCCTGGGGGTTGGCCTACGGCGTTACATCAACATCCCACGCTTTGCAGCTCCTCCCCTCGGGGTTGCCCTCCGGAGTATCTCCTGCTTGGTCAAGTCTCACACTCCCCACTCTGCAGCCTGATTGGCACTCCAATCTCGGGGTCTCTCTCCTGGCACTGCTGGACCTCTCCATTGCCTCACCCAGAACTCTCCGCTGTCTCTGACCTCGCCTCCAGACAGTGCAGACCTGTGGGGTCCTTCCCACAGGCAGTAACAACTTGCACCTCGGACCAAGGGCCCATATACCCACAAATCATAACAGGATGCACTGATTATTTTCCTCAAAACTCTTCTAAGCTGACCTCTGCAAGCTATTGTGCTGTCATCCAGTAATGTTTACTTAAAAGTTACAGTTGTTGTCAATGATTTTGCTTATTTAAACATTAGTAGAAATAATATTTATGAATAGCATCTATCCCAAACCTTTAAATAAAAATGATATTTTCAACAACAAATGATATGGGCATCCAAATGGCAGATGAAATTTAATGTGGACAAGTGCAAAGTGATGCATATAGGGAAAAATAATCCATGCTGTAGTTACACAATCTTAGGTTCCATATTAGGAGCTACCACCCAGGAAAATGTTCTAGGCATCATAGCGGATAATAATACCTTGAAATTGTAGGCTCAGTGTGTTGCAGCAGTCAAAAAAGAAAACAATGTTAGGAATTATTAGGAAGGGAATGGTGAATAAAATGGAAAATGTCATAAAGCCTCTGTTTCGCTCCATGGTGAGACTGCACCTTGTGTACAATTCTGGTTGCCACATCTCAAAAAAGATAATTGCACTGGAGAAAGTACAGAGAAAGGTGACCAAAATGATAAAGGGGATGGAATGGCTCCCCTATGAGGAAAGGCTAAAGAGGTTAGGGCTGTTCAGCTTTGAGAAGAGACGGCTTAGGGGGGATATGATAAAGGTCTATAAAATCATGAGAGATCTAGAACGGAGAAATGTGAATTGGTTATTTACTCTTTCAGTTTATTGAATGACTAGGGGGCACTCCATGAAGTTAGCAAGTAGCACATTTAAAACTAATCGGAGAAAATTATTTTTCACTCAATGCACAATAAAGCTCTGGAATTTGTTGCCAGAGGATGTGGTTAGTGCAGCTAGTGTAGCTGGGTTTAAAAAAGGTTTGGATAAGTTCTTGGAGAAGTCCATTAACTGCTATTAATTAAGCTGACTTAGGGAATAGCCACTGCTATTACTGGCATCAGTAGCATGGAAGCTACTTAGTTTTTGGGTACTTGCCAGGTACTTGTAGCCTGGATTGGCCACTGTTGGAGACAGGATGCTGGGCTTGATGGACCCTTGGTCTGACCCAGTATGGTAATTTCTTATGTTCTTATCTTTTCTTAAATATTTTGCAGCAATCTAGAAAGCAAAACTCATTACAGATCTTTTACATACCAATTTAATTTTGTCAACTTGGTCATCCATAACCAGTAATGCATCATTGCCATTCTGAAATGAATAGAAAGAAAAAGCAATATGTTTAGGAGAAAATTGTTTGCATAGCTGTATTCGATTTATTTCTGTAAGAACTGCTATCATTTTAAGGAAGCGCTACTACCAATTGAATATACTGAATTGTAAAGATTCCTTCAATAGAAAAAAATGCGTCTTAATTTTAAATGTTATTTTCTAAACGATTTAGGATGCACCAAACAAATACTTTGAAAATAAAGTTCACCTTTTAAGGATACCTATTGCTAGATTTTAGTACTACATGCAGTTTGGGAGCAATTCAACAGACTACTCTACTCTTTAAAACCATTTACTTCTAAAGTCAAGGGGGTAGAACAAGCAATAAGAGGCTGTAGTAATTATATCCTTCATAAAAAAATGATGTTGCTTCAAAACTATTTATGCTTAAACTATTGCACTAATGTGTTTTGTTACTGGAAAAAGGGGATTTTCCCTTCGCTGTGAGTAAAACAGATAAGGGTAGAGCTCTGTTTAGTAAATGATGCTGTCTAGGGAACAGTTTTCATATTGTATTTCCCACTGTCTAATTCTCTCTGAAAGTGAAGATTTATTCTATTTTGGAAGGTCCAACAATTTGGGCATGCAGCCCAACTGGAAACAATCGATTTAGGGTTTTATCACTATGAGCCTTCATTCACAACTACCCAGGATTTTTACCCTACTTTATAACCCCCCCCCCCCTTCCCTCAGCCAGGCCAACCAGTGCAGTGATGGTCTTTGAAGAGAAGCTACAGCTCCTACCAGCACATGCTGGTTGTCACCATTGTGTGATGACTGAGAATTGTCCCCTTATCCTCCCCCTCCCCAAGGCTATATTCTTCCACCTAAAATGTATATGCAGTACAATCTATACAACCTTACCTCTACTGCTTTATTAGTATCTTCACCCTAAGGAACATGAAATTAAATTTAGAAATGTATTTATTTACCTTTCTTATTACTTGCCTATCACAGTAAAACAACCATTCTAGATGGGTGACATATCAATATAAAACAAAAAGACAATATAAAACCAGATACAAATATTAAGTAAATATAAGTAGGAATCACAGTGTAGAGAAGGTGTGTCAAATATTTGTGTTTTCACTTCTCCAATGAATACTGGAGTTCCTGTGTTGGCCAAATTTCTGCCAGTGACTGCAGTTATACTTCTGGCACTCCCTAGATACTTACCTCCCCCCTAATGGATGTTTCAGAATAGCTGTGCCAGGCCTATATTAAACAAATTATTTGGTGAGCATGGGATATTGAATTGCCTACATAACTATCTATAAAATAATTGGAGATTCCATAGTAAGATGTTTGCAAACTAGGCAAACTGTGTATTTTGGATAGAAACCAACATTAATTCCTAGGACAAGATTTTCATCTTTGCTCTCTTTGAACTGTTCAGTGCTGCTTTGCACTGTTTTTTTGTTCTTGTTGTTTTGTGTTTGGTGCTCTGCTGGTGTGCACAGCTTTCTGCATAAACCTCTGTATGTTGCTTGTTATGTCATTTGTATATTTCAGTCTTTTTTCACCATATTTGCAAGGATATTCATTCATTTCGGATAAGGGACACCCTGATTGAGTGGCCATTTTCTTTGCAAGTATGGTGTCGGCTTAAATGGGCACCAAATGATCCTGGTATTTGGGGTTTTTTTTTTACACTAACCTCAGTGAAAGGTACCTAAACATTCATCTCCTTCTGACAAATGATCTAACCTGCCAAGTACCAACAAATAAAAAAGGCAAGTGGGGTGATCACTGCTCGGATCAGTTACATAACAATAATACTCCAGGACACTTGTACAAGAGAAATAATTAGCAGTGATAGGCTCTGTTAGAATGTGTCAAAAAAAAAAAAAAGAGAAAAAGAGCAGTGGTAAGGGAGAAAATTGAAATGAACGTATGGCAGATGCTAAAACGGGTATGGATAGTTTTCGGGTCTATGCAGCAGCAAGTGACCCACAGGAAGCTCTTACTGCAATACAAGTAATTTGATTTCTAATAAAGAAATCCAGATATGACAGAAGTCCAACCTAAATAAAACAGAAATCATTGCGTTTCTATATATTATGCATGTCAAGAAATTGAAGACTTGTGCTATTTCTGCCTTTCTCTGGCTGTAAAAATGTGGAAATAGCTTTTCATAACCAAACTCACACTCCTAGACAGGAATAAGTTTTCAGCTTGCTCAAAATGAACCAACTTAACTTTGATAATTCACAATTGGGGAAGGCTTTTAAACACACGAGGGACAGGAGGAAAATGAGAAATGCAGCGCTTTCAATCTAGATAAACTTACCATTTTCTGATCTTTCTCTTCCTTTTTCTTCAGGTTATAAATTACCTGGAACAGATCTTTAAGATCAACCACTAAGGGTTCAGCCTGTGAAGAAAGAGAAACAATGGGACATATTTTTTGGTTTTTGCCTGGCAGTTTCCTCAGACTTTCTTGGGCACCAGGGTGCCCTAAGCCTTCACGTGCAACTATCTGTGCTTTTTTTCCCCTTCTCTTATAAACTCCCCAACTATCCCTTTGGGGGTCTCAGTCCTTGGCTCAAAGGCTACAGAAACCGGTATACATGCACCCCCTAAGTCTGGCCAACAGGTGTCTCCAACTGTGCAATGGCTTCATGGCTGTGAATGCTGTCTTTGCAATATCTCCATCTTTTGCTAACTTCCAGAGCAGAAACCTGGACCAGAATCAAACCCGGGTAGTCTGCATGACAGTGAACCACCCCGCCACTGAGCCAGCTCCTTAGGAATATTCAACAGTACAATTACACTTTTTTTGTACTATGTGATCCAGATGACAAGGCATACCTTGTTCTAGGGGATACAATCCCCAATTTTCAAACCTTTAGGGCTGTACTATTACTACTAATCACTTCTAGCCCGCTACTTGATTTGCACAGTGCTGCACAAAAACACGTAAGAGACGGTCCCTGCTCAGTAGAGCTTACAATCGAATCATGACAATTATAAGGGCAAAAGAGACTTTGGGAATTTCATTTGTTATGAAAGTGGTTAAAATCAACAAGCTTGTAGAACTTTTCTTCTAAAGTCAACAATTATGTTGTCTAAAGTAAGTGCCAGACGTTCTCTGGTGCACTTCTCCAGCAAAGGAAATTAATTCTGCTCCTCCCTTAATCCAAGGACCGGAGTCATCAAGTCTCGCTCATAAACATGCTATTGAGCAGATTGGGTAGCTTTTGGGGCGGGGAATCAGTGGGGAACATTGGGGAGGGGTAGCCCTAAGTGTTTGTAAACTCCAATGGGAGAGTTGATCGGGAGCAGGAGCCAGGGGGATCGTGGGGTGGGGGGGTACTGACCTCCGGGGTGGGCTTACGGTTTGGGCGAGAGGGAAGTGGGGCCAGGAAGGGGATTGGTGGCAATTAGATTTTAAAGTTTCCATGAAAAAGAAGGGGATTTGTTGGGGGGAGGGGGCAGTATACTTTCAATCCCTTTACTCGGATTGGGCGGGTTATCCCCTTCTCCAATTAAAAATTAGACTTGAGCAATACCTAAACATCTTTTAGCTACATTGCACCAGCATTCTGGAATAGTGTCCCACTAGCAATCAGGAAATTGAAAAACTATCATAAGGTTTTGAAAGTATAGATATATTTATTTATTTTGAACTTTTCTATACCGACGTTCATGTAAAAAGTTACATATCATATCGGTTTACAGTGTAACACAAGGTATATGAGGAATTTTTAGTCTCATTAGAAAGTATCTAGTGGTCTTTTTTATTATTTTAGCTTGTTTATTTTTAAATGTTATTTTACTTTTTTAAAATGTATTTAATTTACTTATTGTTTCATGAAATGCACTGCTTTCCATGTTTTTTTGTATTATTAACCACTATGATGGTTTATAAATTGAATGGTAGATAGTCAAAATCAATAAAAATACATGATAATAATGGGGGAGGGGGAAATCAGGCTACAATTTTTATTTCAAAGTTCCAGTGGCAGAGAGGGAGGATCTGCCTGGCCAGATTTAGTCTTGCTATTGTGGTGCCAAGATTTGGCTCGCCATGTTACTCCTTCTAATCTCACCCTATCTGCTTTAAAGCCACCTAAATTTAGGTGCCTAATAAAAACAGATGCCAAATTTTGGCTCTCAGCCCTAAGCTATTTTTAAAGGTGACAATTACAGCACCTAACCCTTTAAAAATTGACTCCTAAGATATCTTCATCGTACAAGGTTTTTATAACTTCTCTTCCACCAAAAAATAGTCACCTCTGGTACATCAGAGTACATCATAATCTGCTGGCCAACATGGTATTAATTTTCACAGGTGAATCTTCAAAGGTGTTATGCATGCAAATGTAACATTATCATATCAATTTTCAAAAGCCATTTACTCAAGGGACAATTCATTGGCAAATATTGTAGCAATTTTCAAAAGCCCACTCACACAGACAAAGTGCATTTACACATGTAAAACCAGTTTTAAGCATGTAAATGCTTTTGAAAGTCAGGGTCTGTGTCTTTAAATTACATCCTATAGCATGAGCTGTGCAGACAAGCATTTTGATAGCCTGCCCCTGAACTGCATCTACTCTGTCGCCATCCTTCTGAGATGTTCTTTAGAACTGGATACAAAACTCTAGAGGATATCTCCGTGAGATCTGTGTACCTGATCATGCCACAGGCTTGCTCCACAACCTTATTATATTGTTTGGCAGCCGTAGACATGATTTCTCTCTCAGAGCTCACTCTTGGCTGTTAGTATCTAACATCTATTGCTCTCCTAGATTTTGGAATCAGAAATGCATGACTGCACTTTTTTGTATTATTCTTTAGCTGCTATACTTGACTACTCCAAGTATTCTTAGGTTCCCCTTATTTTCCTACTCCCTCTGGAGTACTGACTTCTTGCAGATTTTAGTATCAAGATTTTCTTTTACTACATGCTATACCTGTTGTGCTGTTTTTATAGCAAAAAATTGATGTTGACCTTCTGCGCCACAAACGTATCCAAATGCACGATTATCCGTCACATCCCGAGCTATAAAAGAAATTTTATTTACTGGCTGCTCGTGCTCTATTACCTAGAACAGAGAAAATAAAGTAGAATAAGTCAATTCATATTTACTGACATACATTGCATAAAGGAAATTCTTATAAAAGTAAGCATGCTAAAGCCAAGATCTCAGTTTACATATTTTGGATACATTTTGCATTTCAAAAATATTTTTAAATTTGTGGTAAAAGAATAACCTTAAAATTGTGCTTTAATTTCCTCTGTCCTTGTCCCCTTTAGCTTATGATCACCATAATACATTCTCTGTTCTGGCCAGCATACATTAACTTTGCCTAGACTGTAGCTCCTTCGAGGAAAGGATCATCCCCCCCCCCCCCCCCCGAGACTGTCTCATTTGTCTTTTCTGTTTAAGCAGGCACCTTGCTATTTGGGCTCCCTTCATCTCTTGTCAACTAAATAGTATTGTACATAGCAACGATCTCTGAACGATTATTAATTCCAAAAATGTATTTCTCTATTCTGATTTAATCAGCACTGATGAACTAATATTGTGAGGAAGTGTTATACTCGCTCATCATATGAAGAGGGACCTCCCCTTTAAAAGTCTCAGGTTGGGGGATTTCACTCCTGTAGCATCTGCAGTGCTGAGCAGGCTAATCCCGCCTTCCAAGGTAAAATGCATATGGATGCCGGGAAGTTGCAGTAGCTCATTTTTGGGGTAATGTAGGTGCAAACTCTGAGGTTACTTTTTACCTGCAAAGTTTTCACCATAATCAAATCAAAAGTACACAAATACTTTAGCTTTGATTATTGTCCAACAAAAAACTACCTGCAGAGATTTACATTTATTTAAACATATCTAGACCGCTTATCGACAATGCTAAGTGGTTTTACAGCTTTACATTCATAATATTCAAATATTATATATCTAACATTAAAACATAATTGAAGGCATGATAAACTTAAAATGAAATTATTTAACACAAAAATACATAGAAGCATGGAAAAATACAAACCTCCTATAAAACACATTGGTTGCCTCTTAATGCTGTTACCACATTGTATAGGATACTCTAAACATAATCGTAATCATCTGCCACTCAATTTGAAAGCCAAAACAAGCAAAGAAAAATAACAGATAAAACAGGTTACATGGCATAAAAAGCTTTAAACATAGTATGTAAAGGATATATTATTCCTATTTACTATTAACTATCATGCACTCTTCCCCCACAGCATGAAAAGAAATAAAAATACATAAACTACCTCATATGTTAAATCTTATAATGAACCCTTTGCTTTTTTTTAAATCATAAAAATGTCTGTCATCATACTGTGATGACAAAATAATTACCATCGCATCCAGTCTTCAAATTTCACTGTGGCCATCTATTCATATATTAGTTCATTCTTCAAAATATCTTAGGAAAGGCCTGTTGAAATAAATCTGTTTTTACCTGCTTTCTAAGTTTTACAAAGAATGTTCCAGATTTTATGAAACTTGGAAGGTCCCTGTACACAAAATAAATGCTCCCTCAATTCATCTAATCTAATTTGTTTGAATGATGGAATCCTTTAAAAACGAGTGCTAAAATACTGAAATTAACGCGCCATAAAGTAGCCAGTAAAGCCTAGCCAAGAATGAGGTGAGATGGTCTTGTAGTGAGATTCCGGTAATAATGTGAATAGCTGCATTTTGTACTAATTGCATTGGGTGTACGGTAGTATTTTGTAACCCTACACACAGCGAGTTACAATAATCAAATGAAAAGATCACAAGCTTATATATAACGACTTTAAGATCAACCTCCTCAAGATATGGACACAACCTACACAAGAGACAGAGTGTGTAAAATGCACCCCGTACAATATTTGCAATTTGGGGTTTCATGGAGAACTTAGTGTCCATTATAATCCCTAAATATCTTACCTTAGATATTATTGGAACTGAGATGCCATTAAAAGTTACCTCTTTTGGTACCCCAATGGGGGAAATCTGGCCAAATATAAAATCTCTTTTTTCATATTTAATAAACGTTTATATTCAGAAAGCCAAATTTCAATACTTTTTAAACATGACACAATTTTAAAAGACTTATAAATCAGAAAACGTATGTCATCTGCATACAATCTAAAACTCACATCCATGCTTGCCAAAAAGTTACAGATCGGGGCAATTTCTGCCTGCTTTCCGGCGGGTAAATTGACACACAAAGCATGTAGTTTCGCATAATCCATAGCTCACACAATGGGGTGGATTTATCAAAATGCGGTAAGTACCACATGCGACAGCAAAAAGGGTGTGTTTTATGCTAATATAGCATTTATCACAATTTGCGCTAATTACCTGTGCAAAGAGCTAAGTTAGCACAAATTGCGATACCCTTTTCAGATTCTGTGATGTGGACCATTGTTAATGGTCCTAGACACATGGGGGGAAGAGAGAGAGAGAGTGAGCGAGAGAGTGCAAGAGAGAGAGCGAGAGCGAGAGAGACTGGCCATAATGTCATGGCCCATAGGTAGGTATTTGTATCCCTATGGCAGGCCCACCTAGTAACTCGAGGTGGGGTTTAGGTAAGAGTTTAGGGGGTTAGGGGCCACTTTGATATTCTACGTGACACCTGCGAACAGAACAGTGGTCTCTTGTGAAGATTTGATGACCTTTGAAGTGAGGAAACTCACTCCAAGATGAGATTTGGGCAAGGTTCTCTCAACCTAGCTTGAGGGACTCTCTACCTGGGTAACATCAAGCTAGGTTGAGAGAACATTGCCCAAATCTCATCTTGGAGTGAGTTTCCTCACTCCGAAGGCCAGCAAATCTTCACAAGAGACCACTGTTCTGTTCGCAGGTGTCACGTAGAATGTCAAAGTGGCCCCTAACCCCCTACACTCTTACCTCAACCCCACCTCGAGTTACTAGGTGGACCTACCATATGGATATAAATACCTACCTATGGGCCATGCCATTATGGCCAGTTGCGCTCACTCTCTCTCGCGATGAAACCTTACCACATGGTCACGGCACCTATCCCCCAGCCTAACGCAATCCAAAGAGGTGCAGTTAGAATCGGCGTTACAGCTGGGCGATAGCTCTTCGCAGACAGGCTAACCCAGCCCACTCTCCGCCCCTAACTCCTCCTATTTTCTGAATTTGCATTGCACCATACGATATGGTGCGATCGCATGCGTTAAACACGTTTTTGCATGCGTTAAGGGCCTATCGCATGCGTTAACTGGGCTTTTCGCATGCGATAAGCCCATAATGCATGCGAAAACGCCTTATCGCATTTTGATAAATGACCCCCAATATTTGATTCCACACCTCTTCCCCATCTCTCACCCCCTTTCCCAGGACTGCTTCTGTAATTTGTTGTTGAATAAAAGTATCTGACCTGCATACAGGATGGGCAAATTTTAAAGCTCTGATTTCCACATGTAAAATGTGGTTTTATTTGCAAAAAAGAGCTTTGGGTATTGGTTTCCCAGTTTCTGGCTGCTCAGCAAGGCAGTCAAAAGAAGAGCTTTTGCTGTTTTAAATTATGTAGTTTTGATTTAGATGCATTGACCCAATTGTCATCTTTAATTTAGCTGGGCTGCAGGAGTTTGGGCACTATTTTGTTTATGAGAAGCGGTTGGATGTCAGACCTCAGCTGTCAATGTCAACGCATACAGCAAGAAACGAACAACCATTTTTATAGTTGTTTTTTTTAAAATACAAAATCCTTAAGTGCCAGCAACTTGGGCCAGGAGTTGCCTAGAAAGGTTAAATTGCTACCATTGCAAAAGGCATGCCCTTCAAATGTAAATGCTGTCAGGTAGAGTAACCTCCTTGCAGCATCTGGGTCATGCTTAAATTACTCCCATAGATATCCATTATAGTCTAAAGCCGAGTGCAATCTCACTTTTTTGGTGAAAATTTGTAAGTAATTTATGTGAACCGGCTTGCATGAAGCCTCTGTGTGACATGTAGAGTCTCTCAAAAAAAAAAAAAAAAAAGTGTCAAAACATTTGTTCATTCGGCTAATGGGAGAAAAAGGACTTATACCAGTAAGGTAATTTGAAATTATTTGGGGATATTATATGGGTGCAGTTAAGGAAAAAGCATCCGGTTACAAAGAGAACAGGTTTAAGAGAATCCATGTCCAAAGCATCTGTTGACCTTTCTGTACACCAATATTTTTCTGCCCTCTGTAGCTTATTAAAATGCATGCTGACAATTTGTCTTTTTTTTTCAAGCAAAGAACAAAAGCCTTTATTTTGCTTGTTTTCTTTGGGTTTTGTGGTCGAAATG
The DNA here is from genome assembly GCF_901001135.1 of Rhinatrema bivittatum. NCBI lineage: Eukaryota > Metazoa > Chordata > Amphibia > Gymnophiona > Rhinatrematidae > Rhinatrema > Rhinatrema bivittatum. The sequence continues at coordinate 746,491,102 of NC_042615.1, read as the reverse complement.
TTAAACTGTCCTTTTCCTTCCCTTTTGGACTTGTCTCCGTATGCTATGCTCAGGCCTTACCAAACCACAGAAGAAACAATACATCTTCTGTTAAACTTCTTCAATGTATGAACATTGCAAGCGTAATAAGTGCTAGGAGAGCAGTTTCTTTATGGGAAAGTTGTAATAGCTCTATTTTTTTCTTTAAATAACTGAAAGATGTGTCCCTGGTTCATAAAGAAAATCCAGGATACATGAGATGGAATGTTTAATTTATAGGGCATAGTATGTCTTAGCCAAATGTCACAGAAAGTATTGTCAATGACAAAAAAAAAGAACAAACAAGTAAAACAGTGCATGCCCAAAACGTGTGCACGCCATTCTTTTCACATGAGAGTTCTGAGGACAAGATGAACTGGACACGCTCAGGGGGCCTTCCATTTCCACTTGGCTGCCCAGAAGTGCATGTAATCCTATGCTTCTTCTTACTTTCCTTGTTATGCTTTTGCCTTGTTTCTTGTCCTCTGCATTGCTCACAGCAATGTCCAAACACTGAGGTTGCTGTTTTCCCATACACCCTTCGCTCTTTCCTTGCCCCCTGCTGCTGGCACTGCCACACAGTGGCCATCCCGTAGTTATGCCTCATCTCTCCCTTTTATTCACATCCAGCTGTCGCTCTTCACCAGCATGATACTGCTGCCAGTGTGATGCTGTGGTTACATAGGCTGCTTCCTTTCCCTCTCATATACGGCAGAGGTAGAAAGTTATGCACACTCACAGCCCTCCCACAAGTCAGGCAGACTTGTGGGAGGGCTGTTTTACCATGTAGAGTTGGTCACAGACAGATCTACATTCATAACCTGGCCATAAGACCTTTTTTTACTCTTTAGAATCAGATTGCCTAAAAGGTTTTACACCTTTTCTTCTAGAATTTCTTTTAGAACTGTCTTATTTATTTTATTTATTTAAAAATGTTTGTATACCGCTTTTACAACATAAAAATTGATCAAAATGGTTCACATACAGGCACATACATAATAGAAAATTCAAAAACGAACATAATAGAATATAAAAACAGAATAAAAACAGTAAGTAACAAAAATAAGGCAAAGATAAAATATGACTAAAAAATAAGTAATGAATAAAATTAATATCCAGTTTCAATGAACAAAAGGACACAGGACAAAAAATAGTTGGTTAATATAGCTGAAAAATGTAGGAGAGATATTAATCTAGAGAAATTAAGTGTGTTCTGATACGAGAATGTCAAAAGTTAATCAAAAAAGATGTTTTTTAGTGATTTCTTAAATTCCTGCAAATTTGAAATTTGACAAAGGGTGTTTGGTAAGCAGCAAAACAATAAAAAAAAAAATCATACTTTTAAAGTCTAAAATATTAAGAGGTAGATTTTAAAAGCACTGCTCATAGAAAAATGGCCCCATACGTGATGTAGGCTGCGTGTGAGCAACACAGATTTTAAGAAGCCGGGAAGTACATGCATACATACATAGACATTCCGGGGTGGGGTCAAGACTTACACACGTAACTCCAAATTTTGCAAGGCAATGCACGCCATGTTACCTGAGTAACTTTACTACTAGTCCTAATATGAAAGAGAGAGACAGACAGACAGACAATATGACCTTCTGTATATCTCCCACTGTAAGAGGGTCACTTTCAACTCAGGGTGGGGTGGTATTACATTGGATTGCCTAGGACACGAGGCTGTAGACCCTTAAAATACTGCCCCCCGCCCCCCCTCCCCAAAAAAAAAACCCATGCTGAGTTGAAAGTGACCCTCGTACAGAGGCTCGCTCTCTCTCCCTGGTCACTTGTGCGAGTAGGCACGTAAAAGTTGGGCGGCAGTGATATTTTAAATCATACACGTGTACTTGCACGCACAATATAAAATTGAGCATATCTTTGCTCACGTGCCCAATACATGCATTTATATGTCCATTTATAATTTATCAGTAAGATTGGAGAGTTGGAATGTATAGCACTGAATGAAGATGTATACATAATAGGCATCTCAGAGACCTGGTGGAAGGAGGATAACCAATGGGCACTGATACCAGAGTGTAAATTATATTTGAATGATAGGCCAGGTCAAATTGGTGGAGAAGTGGTGCTAAATGTGAATGATTAATTAATTAATTTCAATGCTTATATCCCACTCATCCAATAACTTGCTAAAAGTTTCCTGAAACAGAAAGGTTTTTAGATATGTCCTAACATTTTTTAAATCATTGTCAATTCTCAATTTAGTTGGCAGACTATTCTACATATATGAAGATACAAATGAGAGCGCTTTACTACGTGTTTTGTGAAAACGATAATCTCAACTGGATTGGAACTCTAAATTGAGGTGGCATAGGATGAAACAGGATAAAAGTCCTACAAAAGAAAATGTACTGTGGAATTTCTACTGAAAGAAATTCCATATGTGAAGGGGAAGAATGTAGTTTTCTATCATCTGTCAGACCAGAATGAAGAAAAAGAGAGCGAAATGCTAACAAATTAGGCTACATAGTAATAACAGATTATTTCAAATAGCCCAAAATTGACTGGGTAAATATCTCATCAGAGCATGCTAGGGAGGTTAAGTTTCTAGATGTCATAAATGACTGCTTCATGGAGTAGCTGGTTCTGGAACAGATGTGGGGGAGTGGGGTCTACTTTAGATCTAATCCTTACTGTGATGCAGGATATAGTATGACAGGTAGTGGTGGTGGTGGGACTGCTTGGCAATAGTGATCATAATATAATGAAATGTAACAATCACTGAAGAGAAGACAGTAGTACTATTCAACTTTAAAAAGGGAAACTGATAAAATGAGGAAATTAGAAAGAAACAAAAAGGAGTGGTTGAAAAGATTAAAAGTTTGCATGTGGCATGGCAACTGTTTAAAGACACCATCTTGGAAGCCTGGACTAGATATATTCCATGCATTAGAAAAGGTAGAAGGAAGACCAAAGAACAACTAGCATGGTTAAATGGTAAAGTGAAAGAGGCTATTAAAGCCAAAAGAACATCCTTAAAAAAAAAAACTGGAAGGTGGAGCCAAATGAAGAAAACAGGGAAGGTTACTAAGAGCCAAGAGTAACAGATAAGGTCCATCAGGTCTAGAGGACATGTATAAAGAGGAGGCAGCAAAACACTGCACGGAGCGGCAGTAGCCACAGAGGCATTCACGGAGCGGGATGCCAGTGGCCAGTGGTTGGTGTTCCACCTTCACGGAGCGGAAGGATGGAGGCCTGCCATCTCCAAATTTAAAAAACAAAAACAAAAACCCAGGGGTGAGTAAGAGTATGTAAAATTAATGGAGAGTTCAAAGGCTATAGGTATTACCAATTATTAGGCTTATTCAATATTTGTTGATAATGTGGCTTTCAATGCATACTTCACTTTCAATGCATATCCAGCATAGCTCTCTGCTTCAACAGCAGGGGATAAGAAAAACTAATACTTCACACATATCCAGCATAGCTCTCTGCTTCAACAGCAGGGGAGAAGTAAAACTAATACTTCACGCATATCCAGCATAGCTCTCTGCTTCAACAGCAGGGGAGAAGTAAAACTAATACTTCACGCATATCCAGCATAGCTCTCTGCTTCAACGGCAGTGGAGAAGTAAAACTAATAGTTCACGCATATCCAGCATAGCTCTCTGCTTCAACAGCAGGGGAGAAGTAAAACTAATACTTCACGCATATCCAGCATAGCTCTCTGCTTCAACGGCAGGGGAGAAGAAAAACTAATACTTCACGCATATCCAGCATAGCTCTCTGCTTCAACAGCAGGGGAGAAGTAAAACTAATACTTCACGCATATCCAGCACAGCTCTCTGCTTTAACGGCAGGGGAGAAGAAAAACAACCAATAAGGGCTGAATAACAGTCTGAATTATTTAGTCTTGGTAAACAAATAAACATGGGTGTAGCTTGCTTATTGCGGCGGTTACTACCCCTAACTAATCAAGCTTGATATTTCACTTGGATGCAGCTCCATCGCTGCTCTCTACATTAATGGTGGGGGTGAAAGGGAAATAGAACCAAAGGTTACTAAGAGCCAAGAGAAACAGATAAGTATGAGAAAAAAAAAAGTGAAGCTTGCTGGGCAGACTGGATGGGCCGATTGGTCTTCTTCTGCCGTCATTTCTATGTTTCTATGTTTACATGAGCAAGTTACATGTAAAGCAGTACTAAGACAGACCAAAAGAGAATTTGAAAATTTGCACGAGGCAAAAACTCAAAATAAAAACTTCCAAGTGTATTTGAAGCAAGATATGCGCACGAAGGAGAGCTCCTTCGTGAACGATGAGTACCGTGGGTGTTCTAGCGTTGCTTTTCCTTGTTCTCCTTTATATTGTCCAATCCCCTCCATTATTGGTTATGGTAGATATGGTGCTCTTCCTTCACATAAGTCTAAAGCTTTTCTCACTTGACCATGCTGTTTGGTGTCTGAACCGCTTTTAAAGTCAGCTGTCATCTTAGATTCTCCTTCAAAGCCTGGTGTTGATATAGATACTAATTCTATTTCTATTTGCCTACTTAACATGCGATCAGTTAAAAACAAGTCACATTTGCTCCATGATTTCATTTCTAAGGAACAATCAGATGTCTATTGTTTTACTGAATCTTGGTTCCATGAGACTGACCATCTTGTCATTAATCAAATCTGTCCTACAGGCTATACTGCAATTTCTTAATCACACCTTAAGCAGCGTGGTGGAGGCCTTTTGATCATCCACAAACTCAGTTGTACTGTAAAATTTGAAATTTTAAAATGGCAACGCATCATTGGATATGCTTATTTTGTGTTTACAACATGTATGTATTTGCTTAGTCTATACCCTGCCTAAACTTCTCACTGCTGACCTTTCTCCTTTTTTTGAACAGCTGCTATTGACTAAGTTTGATTTAAATAAGATATTTCGCTGTTTCATGACTCCATCCTGTCTTTGCTTTCTGAGTCATGTTTTGATAATTTCACAGACGCGCTCTCTCATGTAATACCCTCTATCATGTCAATTCTTGATAGTCTAGCCCCTCAAAGTTCTAAAGCCACGTGAGCATAGCTTGCCACCTTGATTGAAGTCTCCTGCAGTTAGGTCTGCTAGGAGTTCTTTAAGAAAAGCCAAATGTATTTGGAGGAAAGCACCCACTTCTGATCGTGCCCAAATGGTCAGAAAACTTCTTTTAGAATTTCAGAATTGTATTAACTGTGCCATAAAAGAAAAATTTTTCAAAACAAATCCACGAAGTTGGTTACAACCCTAAGATTCTATTTAAAATTACCAAGCAGCTCACCAACTTCAACACAACTTCTACAGTCCTTACTAATGAACCTAACATGCAATCCTTTTCCGCTTTTTCCAACTCAAGATTCATAACATTTGTCTTTTTCTTCGATTCCAAATTGGTTCTTAAATTTCTTCGATTCTAAATTGGTTCTTAAATTTCTTAGATCCTCCTCCTACAATGCCATCAACTTGGGAAGAATTTGATGTTGTTTCTTGTCTCGAGGTTGAGAATTTCATAACCAATCTGAATGATACCATCCACTTTTTCAATGCTCATCCTCCCTATTTAAATCTTCTAAAAATGTATTAATTAACTTATAATTAGCTGAAGAAAATGTTTTATCTCCTCTTAAGAAAGCTACTGTGTGTCCACTCTTAAAGAAACCTTCACTTGATCTTACAGACCCCAACAACTATTGTTTTATCTCTTCTCTACCTCATATCTTAAACTTCTTGAATGTGCTATCTTAACCCAGCTTACTGACCATTTTGAAAAGTATGAGGTCTTGGACTCTCACCAATTTGGTTTCTGATGTTCTCTTAGTACAGAGATTCTTTTATTGTCCCTCACTGATTTCCTTAGATGTGGCTTGGACAATGGTAAACAATTCATCTTAATTTCCCTTGACATTACTGCTGCTTTTGACACTATTGACCATAACATTTACTTTACTGATTACAAGAATGTGGTATTTCAGGAAATGTCCTACGATGGTTTGCTTATCTTTCTGACCGCTCATATTTTGTAAAATTTCAGAATTCCTTTTCAGACTCTGCTTCTGCTAAAACTGATGTCCCACAGGGATCAACTCTTTTGGCCACTTTGTTTAATATCTATCTTGCCCCTATTTGTAGAATTTTGGCTTCTCTCAGCTGATGAGGATGACATTCAGTTCATCCTGCAAATGCGCTCAACATGGCAGGAAACTCTTGAAGATCTCAATATCTATTTTTCTACCTAAAAAAATGGTTATACCATAATAAACTTGCTCTGAATATTGCTAAAACAGAATTCATTGTCATTCACAGCTGCATGTCTCCCTAACAGATCTTTCTATTATAATTGATGATTCAGTTTACACCATCAAAAACCAGATAAGAAATCTTGGCAATTTTTTGGATAATACCTTATCTTTTCGCTCCCAAATCAGGCACGTCATTTCTCAGGGATTTTATAGACTCAGAGTACTCTCAGGCCTCAAAAAACTTCTTCATCCCCCAGATTTCTGTACAGTTTTGCCAGCTTCCATCTTCCCGATTATTGACTATTGTAATAGTCTTTATCTGGGAATTCCTTCCTCCTCTCTTTGTTCCCTACAGCTCCTTCTAAACTCAGCCAGACTCATTTCTGGCCTAGGAGACGATCATAATACTCCAACTGTAGCAGAGTTGCACTGGCTATCAATCAAAGAGAGGATAAAGTACAACATAGGAATGCTGATCTTTAAGCTTCTGAATGATCACTCTTGCAGTTGGGCCAACGTGATTTTAAAATTTTATCAACAATCTACAATCCTGCATTCGTCCCAAAGAGGGTTTTGGAAATTCCATCTTCCCATCTCACTTATTCCATACTACCCGCAAGAGTGCTCTCTCAGTTGCTAGACCAACATTTTGGAATTCACTTTCCATTGACCTCAGACAAAGTGACTCACTTAAGATTCTTAGAAAAGAAATTAAGACCTTTCTTTTTAAGTTAGCATATTATTAAGTTAACCTTTTAAAATGGCTTATTTTAAAGTTAACTTTTTTCTTTTAATTCTGAAATCTATCTTATTTGTTTTATTACTGAGTTACCTTATTTATTTGTAGGGATGTGCATTCGTTTGCGACAAAATAGGAAACAGAGACGATATTTCCCATTTCGTCACGTTTCAGGAGGGCAACGAAATAAGAAAACCCACAAAATTTTGTGGTTTTATCATCTTTTTTTTGGGGGGGGGAGAAAAGGCACATAAAAAAAGACCCCCAAACCCACCCCAACTCTTCAAATTTAATTACTTGCAAACCCCCCACCCTCCCGACCCCCCAAGACTAGCCCGACCCCCCCCCCCCACAAGACTTACCGAAAGTCCCTGGTGGTCCAGTGGGTTCCCGGGAGTGATCTCCCCCTCTTGGGCCGTCGGCTGCCACTAATCAAAATGGCGCAGATGGCTCTTTGCCCTTGCCATGTGACAGGGCTATCGGTGCCATTGGTTGGCCCCTGTCACATGGTAGGAGCAATGGATGGCCTGCGCCATTTTTTTAGGATGGCGCCGGCCGTTCATTGCTCCTACCTTGTGACAGAGACCAGCCAATGGCACAGATAGCCCTTTTCCCTTACCGTGTGATAGGGGCTATCAGTGCCATTTTGATTACTGGCAGCCGACGGTCCGAGAGCGGGAGATCACTCCCGGGACCCCTGCTGGACCACCAGGGAATTTTGGCAAGTTTTGGGGCAGGGTTGGGAGGATGGGGGTTGCAATGAATTAAATTTGAAGGGGTTTTTTTTTCTACAACCCCCCGCTGTAATTAATTCAATTACAAGGGTTGGGGGGGTTTCGGGCTTTGTTTCGTAGGCGTCCGAAATAAAATTGTGTCGAACTGCAGGAAAACAAAATTTCCTGCAGCGGGCAGATATCGAAGGCTGAACCAAAAGGTTCGGCCAAATCACATCTCTATTTATTTGCTGCTTTTATTGGTTTTATTTGATTTCAGATTTGCAATGTGCTGTTTTAATTTTGTTTTTATGATCATTCACTGTCTGTTTTACTTTATGATTATGTATATAAAGATGTTCATCGCCTAGGGCTATTGTGTTAGGTGATTTAGAAATTCAAATAAATGTAAATGTAAGTGAGGGAAGTCAGTTGGACCATGAAATGACCGAGGGGTCCAAGGGGTGCTCAGGAAAGACAAGGCCATAGCAGAAAAGCTATATGAATTCTTGGCTTCAATCTTTACCAGAAGGGTGTTGGTAAATACCTATGCTGGTAACATCCTTTGAGGGTGATTTAGAGGAAATCATCATGAATCGGCAAGATGTAAAAGCAAATTGGCAACTAAAGAGAAATAAAACCACAGGAACTGGATGATATATACCCTAGAGTTCTTAAAGAACTCCAAAATTAAATTGCAGACTTATTAGTAATCTCTAATTTTTCATTCAGATCAGCTACAGTACCTGAAGACTGGAGGGTAGCCAATATAAAGCCCTTTTCTAAAAACGATTCCAGGGATGCTCATCTAGGAAATTACAGACCAGTGAGCCTAACATCGGTACCAGGCAAAATGGCAGAAGCTATTCTGGAAAATAAAATTATTGATCATCTGGATAGACAAACATTAATGGGGCACAGCCAACATGGATTAATCCAAGGAACGTCTTGCCTCACCAATTGGTGAGCTGGTAGATATGAGGTCCATATTCAAAAGCATTTAGCCAGCTTACTCAGAAATTAGTCAGCTAAATGAATATTTGGGCATATTTCCGGCTAAATTCTAGCTGGCTATTACAAAAGTCGGCTAGAAATTAGCTGGCTAAATTAGGGGTGTTCCGGGGGTGTAAATGGGAGAAGTCAACTTAGCTGGCTAAGTTACTGCCTAATTTTAAAAGGCTGGCGTGTGTTAAAACTGGGAGATAATACAGAAAATGGGGTGGGCTGGGGGTGGGCCAGGTCAGCACCATTAGACACTGTCCCGCTGAAGCGAGTGCTGGGATCGCACCAGCACGTGCAACCTGCTGCTGCATGACAGAGCATGTAACTTAAAAAAAGAAAATTAGGTTACTTAGAGGGGTATTAGGTGTCAGGGTGGATGGGGAAAAAAAGGAAGGTGGTTAGCTAGTGGGTTTAGGATGTTCCCTCCCAGTTCACTTGTTTATTGGAGCAGACTGGGAGGGAACTGGGGAAAGGCCCTATTGCATCACCACACGCATATAGTAAAATTCACACCCCTTGTGAGCACGAGTCAGCACTTGCACACACATGCGCGTGGGTAGCAGATTTTGTAACATGCGTGTGTCGTGCATGTGCTTTAAAATTGGAGTGTCCATGTGCGCGCACCGGGAATTGTGAGCACATAGATGCCCATGTGTGGGTTTTAAAATCTACCCTTTATCCAGCTATCTCTGATAGATAACTTAAGGGGGTCATTTATGAAAGGCCTTTTTGCATGCGATATCATGCAAATTAGGGGGAGGGGAGGAGTCGGGGTAGGGAGGGGGCGGAGTCAGTGGTCTTTGCTGCCAGCGATAATGTTACTAACATTATTGTTGGCAGTAGCGAGCCAAATAGTACCACCTTTCATGGTGGTGCTATTCTGTGCGAAATCCAGCAGCCGGCACACCACCGTGGTGAGAAGGCTGCAGGCTTTCGCAGGCCTGCCCCCCCCCCGTTTTCGCAGGATTCATCATTCTGCGAAGAATGATGAATCCTGGCCTTAGCCAGCTAAGGGCCTGATTCATCAAGGTATTTTCCCATAGACAGAGAATGGGAGAAAAGCCTTAGTGAATCAGACAGTAAGTCTGGTTGGGCCAAAGAACTGTCCTAAAGTTAGCCAACTAACTTTAAGATGGCTCGCTATATTCAATAGTGTAGCTGCAATATTTAATATACAACCAAAGTTAGCCAGATAAGTTTATCTGGCAAACTTTGCTATCCAGACCGTGTCCTAATATCGGTTCTTTGTCAAACGCCTTCTGGAAATCCAGATGCACTAAGTCCCTCATGAGAGACTCAGACAATTAAAAATTCATGGGCTAGGAGGCAGTGTCCTGTTGTGGAAAGGTAACTAACTAAATGATAGGAAACAGAATAGGACTGAATGTTAATTTCTCATAAAGGAGAAAGATTTTTGCACTGGGACCAGGGCTTTTCAATATACCGGTATTTATAAATGGTCTGGAAAAAGTAGTGTGATCACATTTGCAGACCTCCAGCTAACTGTGAGAAACTATAAGAGGACTTTGTGAGACTACGGGACTAAGTGTCTAAATGGCAGATGAAATTTGAGAAGGATTTTAGAATCATTGTAAACAATACTGGGTTTTATGCATGTAAATGTATTTGAACTAGCCCCAAATGCCTATCATTTTGAAAAGTTTCTGTAAGGGTATCAAAGTGTCCCTCACTAGTGATTTCAATGTCTCTGTGGACACTGATGGAGGAGGTCAGCGAGAGTAGAAGCATAGTGATGCATCTGACACACCTCAATGGGAGCTATCTTTCTGAAAGTGAATGATTTAACAAAATTCATGAGCCTATTTGGCTCAGAGTTCCTTACTTCCTGTTTCCTATACTAGTAGGCAAACCGGTAATCGATCCAAGGTGGATGTCAGCAACAAACACAAGTAGATGGATCGGTTGTAAACAGGATTTTATTGAAGCTTGCCCGACTCTGGCCGAGTTTCGCTCAAAGAGCTGCCTCAGGGACTTTAAAGCCACTTCAATTGGCTTAAAACATCGTGTAGCAAAGTCAGAGGAGATCAAAGCAGCTGGCTTTTTTTTGAAAAATATTTTAAACAGTACGCAATACCAATACTTTTAAAACTTTGTTTTTGAAAGTACTTGTTTAAAATATTTTTCAAAAAAAAAAAAAGCCAGCTGCTTTGATCTCCTCTGACTTTGCTACGCGATGTTTTAAGCCAATTGAAGTGGCTTTAAAGCCCCTGAGGCAGCTCTTTGAGCGAAACTCGGCCAGAGTCGGGCAAGCTTCAATAAAATCCTGTTTACAACCGATCCATCTACTTGTGTTTGTTGCTCCTATACTAGTAGTCCAAAGGTAAGGCTCCCAGGCCCTTAAGATCGATCAGTGAGCATTGTCTTGGGGTCTTTAAGTGAACTTAAGATATTCTGAGGAAGCAAAGAAAAGATCTCAAAGAAGAGGGGAGTTAGTCCCAAACTCCTCCTCTGTATGGAAGAAATTTAGTGTTTTTGAAAAAGACATTTTCTTGGTGGAGAGCCAAAGTGAAGGCTGCCTTGCTGGGAGAACATCCTACAGTGCTGCTGCTTAAAGGAAAGTTTAGTTTAGTTTATTTCAATTGATAAAATGCCTCGCTTTAAGATGTTGTACAATTAAAATAGTAAAACACAGACAACGGATATAGAATATCCAAAATGGCTCACAAAGCCCACAGTTCAGACTAATCTTTTCTAAATATTTATTAGCTCAACTATATTTAAATACTATACCATTTAGTTTCCACGTAACAAACTTATTGTACAGTTAAGGAACTGCTCAACACTACCTTTCCCTCAATTAAAACACAAACATTAAAAATAAGACCAACATAGAACCCTCAGGGTACACACCCCAAAATCACGTGACATCACCACACAACTAACACTAAACAAAAAAAAAAAACAAAAAAAAAAATCACAAAATACAAAAAAGACCACAGTTCTATAAAAGAAAATTGCAATAAAAAATAGGCTGAATGGTGTTGCAAAAAGGTTGGTGTTCAGTTCAAAACACTACTAAAAGCCCACTACTAATGCCAAATACATTAAAGGACGTGAGTAGGGCTTCTATTTTTAGGTGTTCATGAAGTGTAAATACAGGTGTTTATTTTCCAGCTAATTAGAAGTTCTTTTAGGGTACAAAAAATATCTGTATGTTTATTGGCGTTTTCATGGTATATGTGCTATTGCTGGCTGTCTTTTCTGGCTGTATCAAATGCATAGATTTGTGCCACTGAAGAATCAGTGTGGAAAAGGAGGAAAAAAAAAAAAAAAAGATTCCAAGAATGGTAAAGAGAAGCGTGAGAACGTACTAGACAAGATATTTTTCCGGCTTTTCTTTATTCTGCATTGGGGAGGGGGGAGCTGTTTATCAGCAAAAACCTAAAATCAGAAGTTATATATGTGATACGTTTACTTAAACATAAATGCTAGAGATTAATGTTCTTTTCTGTTTGGAAAGATGTTCGACTTCTCAAAGCCCAGAATGTTTCTGGTTAGAGCAGGGTAAACTGTGTTGTAAGCTATTAGTGAATTCAAAGTGACAAGTCCTATAAAAAAAAAATATATATCTCATTATAAAATTATTAACCATTGTCTGCCTATAGGAGAAAATATAAGGGGGCCTTATTCAAAACAGATATTTCATCGTGCTATGAAGGAAAACGTCTTACGTGCCTAATACCGAACACTTTTTTCATACTGCTCGAAATGTGGGGGTGGCGGTATGGGGAGCGGGGGTGTGTGTGGGGGGGGGGGGGGGGGGGGGGAGAGCCTTAGCAGATCTGGGCAAATACGTTTTCATCTGTTCTTGACGGGACTCTTCAAATGCACTGTGTTGTTCAACTGAAATCCCCCGAAAAGCAATATCACATAGAATTCTGGCATTTACCGGTAATATTCTTTAAACAAAAATGGAATTTGTATTTTTTGGATAAGTATGAAAAGAAAACTGTTCTGCCTTAGCAATAAATTGTCAATAAATGTATTTTGGATGTTCTATTTTATTTACTATTGTATAACTTGTTGATTATTATTATATTTGTTGCTGTTCACTTGCCTCGAGCATTGTTATGGAAAGGTAAGAAATAAATATTGATTAATTAATGCTGATTGTGTGCAGTGTATATGTAAATCGAACTTGTTTTATTCCTCACACAGTGAAAGTAAATCTGTCTGCTCTGAAGCCTTTATATACATTATATAGGATGTGATATCTCAGATCGAACGTCGGTATATAAAAATAAATAAATAAAAATAAATAAATATGCAAACCACATCAGTACTGTTGGCTGCTTACCCCAGTTTTCTCATCGATGATCTTAATTCCAGAGAGGGAAATGTTCACCCAGATCCTCTGTTTGTGCTGTCCCTGAGAACGAGCGGCTACTGCCATTCCCTAACCGCAAGAAATAAAAGCAGTTACTACACAACAGTTAACATTTTGTTTCAAAACCGTACACAAACTTCAGTATTATACACAGAGCTGACAATCCCCCTTCATCATGGCACTGCAGTCCTAATTATGTTGTCTTGATTTTGCCATAACCTAAGATTTATGGCAAAAGCTTCTGCACATCAGGATAGCAGGGGTGTGAATGGAAAAAAAGACTCTCAGTGCATGTTATTTTATTATGGTATTATAGAAAGCTAATCAGTGGGTCATTGTCAATGTGAAAGTGTGCTACTGTTGATCTTGAGTCACGTGAATAAATTGTATGTTCATGTGCCAAATTCGCTGAGGAATAGCTCCCAACCTTTCTATATTTAGTTATTATGAGGGCAATTTTCATAGAAATTTACACATGGAAAAAAAGTGTTTCTCGCTGAATGAATATTGCAGAGCCTGGAAGCAGATGAAAGTTGTGAAATAAATATGCAGACTTTCAGCCACACTGCCAGGCCACGTTCCTGGGGGAGGGGGGTACTTAGTCAAGGGATGAAAAGTATGCACGCGTGCTGCATTTTCAAATCTAGAAGCATACTTTTCCAGAAAGCAGGTGTTAAGTGACTGCACACACTTTTCACCCACAACAATTTACAGTGTCTGTTGTCACATGCAATGTATTCCTTTTAACAACTGATGCAAAGCCCGTAGCAGAAAACACACGTGGCCTTTGGGAAATGGATTCCTATGACTGCACAATATCTTGCCGACTGTCCAGCACGGGGCACGCCTGACACCTTTCCAAAAGGGCACATGAACGTGCTATGTGATAAAGTAGCACTGGGAAGTCTTTTCTATGTAGGTCCTGTAAATTACAGACAATATTTTAAGCATATTATCATTTCCTCGATACAACTGCTGGTCTCTCTAATATCTTTGTCATGCATTAATATTATTGGCTTCTATTGTGTAAAATTTTGACCTATGGAAAAAGCTACATGCAGAAGACACTTTCCATACAGAACAAAGTCAAATATCCTCCAAGGCAATTTGAAAACCATTTTTCACCATAGTAAAAAACAAACAAACAAAAAACAAAAAAACACAAGAAAGCCATAAGACAAATATTGAAGGATAGTTGTCTATTTGCATAGTTCAGAATTTTTCATAATAGAAGGCCATAGGGTAGATTTTCAAAAGATTAAATTGGCTAACTTCAGTAGTTAGCCAGTTAAATTTAGCCAGTGGCGGGGGCAAATTAAATAACAGATTTCTCGCTAAATACGCAGGGTACACAAACTTAGCTGTACAAGAAAGGGACAGAGCCAGAGGTGCTCTCAGAATGTGTTTTAGCTTTAGGTAGTAAGGGGTCCATCTTCAATCACTGGCTGGCTTGCATAGATGGCTGAATAAACTTATCTGGCTAACTTTGGCAGGAGATTTCAGTGGTGTAGCTGCAGAAAGCTTATCCAGCTAATTTAGTTTTTCCCAGAAATTACCTTGGAATATCCCTACATCTTGCTAAATTTTAGTCCAATAATGAGATGTCCTGCTATATTTTAGCAGGATAAGAGCCCAAAATATTTAAAAAGGCAGTATTTAGCTAGATAACTTGCAGGTTATCCGGCTAATTGTCTGAATATGAACCTCTTAATCCATATTTTCATTCCTCATCAGCTAAATATAACTGAACAATTCTAGTTGCACAAACAGCAGGCCTAAATATAGCTAGACATTTTGCTCAGCCAAGGTTTGAAGAATTTTGAGCTACAAATCAAGCTGGTTAAATTTGGCTGAAAATTCAGTGCAAGATAACCAGATAAAATTATCCACTCAGTGGATTTTTGTGTATTGACCCGTTTGTTCTTAATGTTAAAATGTTCTCAAAAGTATACTCCCACTCTATACTCAAGTTTCTATATATATGTGTAGTATTTCACAAATATCTGTTGGTTACATTTTGAACATGCTTATGCTGTGTAGAATGAAATGGGCCAAGGTTTAGCTAGGTCTTTCATGCCCTTTAAGAAGGTAACACTGCTCATGCTCATTAAAGCAGAGTTAAAAATAAATTTACTTCTTAGGGTAGGTTTATTTACAATGGAGCAGCAAGGAAAGGCGAATATTATTAAAAAAAAAAAGTCAAAAAAGAAACAAACATCTAGCTCATGGCTACCAAGCTTTTATCCAAAGTGACCTGCCATTTTAGCACTTGGCAATTCACAGGATCCTACAGGACAACCAAAATAGATAAGTAGGGGTGTGGTCCTCCTCTAACAAATTACTCCACTCTTATAACACTCTAGCTGATCATCTCAACTTCCACCCCCTCCAGAAGAACGCCACTTAACTCCTACCCTCCCAGCAGGCCTCCTCTCTGAACCTTCACCCCCAACCAGTGGATCCCCTTTTATATCCTCCACAGCCCACCCCCTCTAGCCCTTTTCACATCTCCCCAGCTGATCTTCTCTCACGTTCAACCCCTTTTTAAAATCCCCAATTGATCTTCTTGTATCTCCTCCCTCTCACTCCATTTCCCTCATCCCCCATAAGAACATAAGAAATTGCCATGCTAGGTCAGACCAAGGGTCCATCAAGCCCAGCATCCTGTTTCCAACAGAGGCCAAACCAGGCCACAAGAACCTGGCAAGTACCAAAACACTAAAAAGCTCCCATGCTACTGATGCCAGTAATAGCAGAGGCCATTCCCTAAGTCAACTTGATTAATAACAGTTAATGGACTTCTCCTCAAAGAACTTATCCAAACCATTTTTAAGACCTCTCATTATTTTAAAGACCTCCATCATATCCCCCTTCAGCTGTCTCTTCTCCAAGCTGAACAGCCCTAACCTCTTCAGCCTTTCCTCATAGAGGAGCTGTTTCATCCCCTTTATCATTTTTGTCACCCTTCTCTGTACCTTCTCCATCACAACTATATCTTTGAGATGCAGCGACCAGAATTGTACACAGTATTCAAAGTGTGGTCTCACCATGGAGCGATATAGAGGCATTATGACACTTTCCGTTTTGTTAACATTCCCTTCTTAATAATTCCTAACTATGTTTGCTTTTTTTGACTGCTGCAGCACACTGAGCTGACTATTTCAAAATATTATCCACTATGATGCCTAGATCTTCTTCCTGAGTGGTAGCTCCTAATATGGAACCTAACATCGTGTAACTACAGCAAGGGTTATTTTTCCCTATATGCAAGACCTTGCACATGTCCACATTAAATTTCATCTGCCATTTGGATGCCCAATCTTCCCAGTCTTGCAAGGGCCTCCTATAATGTATCACAATCCGTTTATGATTTAACTACTCTGAATAATTTTGTAACATCTGCAAATTTGATAACCTCACTCGTCCTATTCATTTCCAGATCATTTATAAACATATTGAAAAGCACAGGCCCAAGTACAGATTCCTGAGGAACTCCACTGTTTACCCTTTTCAACTGGGAAAATTGACCATTTAATCCTACTCTGTTTCCTGTCTTTTAACCAGTTTGTAAACCATGAAAGGACATTGCCTCCTATCCCATTACTTTTTAGTTTTCTTAGAAGCCTCTCTTCCCTGCATCATTGTCTCATCCACACATTGAGACTCCAGAGCTCTGCCTGCCTCTGGGGACCTGCACGTGGAACAGGAAGCATTTCAGAGAATGCCACCTTGAAGGTTCTGGATTTCAGCTTTCTACCTAAAATCCTAAATTTGGCTTCCAGAACCTCTCTCCCAGATTTTCCTATGGCGTTGGTGCCCACATGTACCACGACAGTCAGCTCCTCCCCAGCACTGTATATAATCCTATCTAGGTGACGCGTGAGGTCTGCCACCTTCACACCAGGCAGTCCTCACATCCATCATCCACCCTATCTACATTCCTAATAATTGAATCACCAACTATGATGGCCGGCCTAACCCTTCCCTCCTGGGCAGTAGCCCCGGTAGACTTGTCCTCAGTGCGAGAGGACAATACATCCTTGCTACAGGATCACTTCCTGCTACACCAGGGTGATTTTTTCCAACTGGGAGACCTTTCTGATCCAAGGCAGCACTGGGACTGCCAGACTGGATTTGGGACTTGGCTATGTCCCTGAAGGTCTCATCAATGTACCTCTGTCTGCCTCAGCTCCTCCAAGTCTGCCACTCTAGCCTCCAGAGATCGGACTCGTTCTCTGAGAGCTAGGAGCTCTTTGCACTAAGTGCACACATACAATCTCTCATCGGCAGGTAAAAAAAATCTTATATGTATCACTCAATGCAAAAGACCGGAAAGCCCCCCTCTCTGTCACCTCCTAGCCTCACCACCTCCTCTCAATCCTTCTTTTACATTCCCTCAGCTGATCCCCTCTCCCTGCCTAGCTCATCTCTTACATCCTCTAATCAATCTTCTTTCATTCCCCCCTTACCCAATTCCTCTCCAGCTGTTCTAACCCTCCTGAATTTGATCTTTCCCTTCAAACATTCCCTTCTTTAAATATCCCTCTGCGCCAGTGACAGCAGCAGCATTTTCCTTTGAGCTCTGGGCCAATGGTGGTAGTAGTGATGCAAAGAGAGGGCAGGCTAATGACAGGGGCAACATTTTTCTCTTGGGTAAGGTTCAGTGGTGAATGAGGGGAGAGAAGCTGTGGCAATATTCACAAGCCCATGCATACTCAACCCTCCCCTCCCGGCTGGTCCCTGGCAGGACACATACTTCCTTCCACTAATGCTGCCGCTCATGGTGCCTGAAGACTCTTATGACCCCAGCTTAAAAAGTTTTGTGATCCCCATCTGGGAATCTCAAATCACCTGACCTAGCTCAATCCATGCCATAACTAAATATACATGAACCGTTATATCTCACTGACTAGAGCCAGGCTAGGCCTGTTAGCCCAAGAAACAGGAGCAGTTTCACCACCAAATCTGCTTCCTGGGGTGCAGTCAACTTACTCTTCCCAGTCAAAGGAGCCCGGTATGAAAAGATGTACCAGTATGAGGGGCTCAGCAGATTCCCAAGAGACCAGCTGCCATTGGTCCAGTGACTAACACACATAACATAGGAACATAACATAGTAGTGACAGCAGAAAAGGACAAAATGGTAGTAACTGCCGCTCCATGCAGGTTACCCCCAAGCCTTAAGTTAAGGGTAATAATATTAACAATCAAAACCAAGCAGGTACTTGTAGCCTGGTTTGGCCACTGTTGGAAACAGGATGCCTGGCTGGATGGACCCTTGGTCTGACTCAGTATGGCAATTTCTTATGTTCAATAATCTCCCTTCTGAAGTTCACCAGTCTCTCTCATTGTTCACTGATCTTCCTAAAAACTTGCTTGTTAAACTAGATGTCCTTTAAATTTTCTAAGCAGCTTTCCACTATCCGGTCCATGATACCTTCAGTCTGTATCATTTCCTGGTTTTTGGTCAACCCACTTATTATGAAACATTTTAAAGGTGCATTTTAAGTTACTTAAAATGCACCTTTAAGTAACTTAAAATGTTAACATTTTGAACAGTGACCTCTGCAACTAGGTGACATTAACATGAATAGATCCTATAGCTGGGATTATACATGCACCATCCTTAAACATCTCCCTTTTGTAAAAGGTCAACTTCCAAACAAAATACCGAAAGATTCCTAGGCATTTCCATCTTCCCAAATGTTTTACCTCTCTTAAAGGTCATTGATTTATGATCATGCTAAGCTGTCCTGAATTTCAATATTAAAATGAGAGTCCAGTCTACAAAAACCATCAAATGTCAGTTATACTGAATCTCATTTTCAAGACAGTTTTGCCAAAGACACAAACAGGAAAAGGTTTTTTTTGTTTTTTTAATCAAAAGCTTATAATCTGTCAACTGAATTAAATTTGAGTCTCAAGATCCATCTATGGTTCCTTACAGCAATCTAAACCACTTTCTTGCCAAATTGCTGTGAAATGTGTTAATGAAATTTTCAATTATTTTCTTAAAAATATTTGTTTTGAAACAACCTTTAAATGCAGATATTTCAAAAACAGCATACTAAAACCTCCAAACTTTCTCTATGTTTTAAAATACTTCCAGCACTGTAAAATGATCACTACTCAAAAATCCATAGAGATGTACATTCCAGGCATGTTACATAATTCTGCCATATTTAACCATGCCATTTCCTGCTCATTTCAAAACAGTCTGCAGGGGAATTTGCATTGTAAATCACTAGGCAGAGATTATATTACTGAAAATAAATTCAGTGCAGTAAAAAGAAAAAGAAGCATTACTAGCCAGTATGCATCATGAATCCCTACAAGAATTCTACGGCAATAAAGAAGGGGATGTGTTTTCAATTTCATTCGCTTCATTAGTTTGTGTGCGCAAATTTCTACACCCATAAAATTCAGTTTATGCACATAAACTACTGAAACAAACTGAATAAATGAGTCAAAGAAAAAGCTAACACAAATGTACGAAGCAACTGAACACTAACTGAGTGCATAGCACAGAGACCGATGTCTGCCTTTAGAAAATAAGCTATCACAGGTACTAATTATTATGTTTTATCTGCATTAATACTTAATGAATGCATTCAGCTGACAAGGACGTCTGCCCAGCCTGAAACAGTTCAGAGATGTGAAGGTAGCAGCAGGCATTGTAAAGGAAGCACTAGAGGAGTTAGTAAAAGTAGTCCTGCTTGAAAGAAGAAGTTGGAGAACAAGGGGCAGCTGGAAATTCCAATCCCAGGGACACAGGGCCTAAAGCCAGTCGGAAGAAACCTAAAAGTGCAGAGAGAGGGGGAACATTAATAGTGAGATTAAGGTGAAGCGAATTAAGGATTTATTTAGAGAGAGCAAAGTCTCTCTTTGTAGTGGAAGCTGTCAGGAAGGCATGGGTCTGTCCAATTGGGGCCAAGACAACCAAAGTACTTTCAAACCTGGAGGACTATCTGTATAAGAAGGCTGCATGGGCCTACTACTAAGGGTTTGTTCGCAGCTTGACAGTGGACTGCTGAACAGAGTTTATGCCAGCATGTATTTAAATGACTCGTGTATATACCTGGAATCCCTTGGTAACCCCGGGGGTGGAATTGTGTTTTCTGGGAAGTAACAGACATTGGAAGAAAACAAAGAAACTTACCTGGCCATACAAGTGTTTCTGGCTTTTAGATACCTAGTGGCCTCTCACATAGTCTATGCTTATGTTTCTTAAATAATAACTGGCCATCTTTTATACTCTCATACAAATGAGAAGTTGAGAAATAATCTCAAGCAGTACAACAGTTTTGAGTGATTTAGGACATAGGGATTAAGCATTTTTCCCCAACAGAGACAAAATGTGAGAAACCCCCATTTTAGAATGCATATATTGTGTAGTGATGTTTCAAAGGGAAACCACATCGGCAGGTTTGCTTTGGAAATGAATAACAGGTATGTGCCTAAAAAGAGGCCATGTACTTTTGCACCAGTTCTTTCTGCAGGTAGATCCGGGAAATAACAGGGTGTCCACAATTGAAAATTAAAAATGCTTATGCACCGTTTAATCCCTGACCTGGGGAGCAGGGGGGAGGGGTGCCAGCCTTCCAACAGAGCAGTGGTTCTCAACCTTTCTAATGCCGTGACCCCGTAATACAGTTCCTCATGTTGCGGTGACCCCTCGCCCCGCCCTCGCCCCGCAAGGGCGGGGCGAGGGCGGGGCTTTGGTAATATGGGGGCGGGGTTATGGATGGGGTTGGATTTTAGTGCATACTTATTTATTATGACATTTATAAACAGAACCACCATTCCTCATAAAACAATAAAATTAAGAAACATAAAGCATCAGTTATAATAGTAAAACCATACTAATAAAAGAATATTTTAAAATTACTGATAAATAGAATTTCTATTAATTAAAATCATATACATTTTATAATTTCCCAAACACCAATAATATTTCAAAACAGCACATATATCAAATAACACACAATAATTAAAACTAATAAGGATTTTAAAAAGCCCCTGCTCTTGATTTCCAGTCACCCTGATATTGTCGAGGATTAGGAGGTTATCCTCTCTCTCTCACACATACTCACATGTCCATTCTCTCTCACACATACACTGTCACATACATACACATTCATGCTCTTATACCCACCATAACCTCTCACTCTCACAGACACTGATACACTCTCAGGGTGTAAGACACTCTCCCCCCCCCCCCCCCACTCACACACACACACACTCTTACTCCCCTGGATTTTCTCATACACACTCATGCTCTCACTCTTACTGGCTCCCTCACAACCTCAGAGTCTTTCAGATAAAACTCTATGCAGCAGAAATAATGCTGAATGTTGAGAATTGTGTTATGCAGACTAATCTGGAAAATGCACTAATTTCTACATGAGTCATAATGAATCAGTCCTCAGCTGCAGGCTTC
Organism: Rhinatrema bivittatum; assembly: GCF_901001135.1. Lineage (NCBI taxonomy): Eukaryota > Metazoa > Chordata > Amphibia > Gymnophiona > Rhinatrematidae > Rhinatrema > Rhinatrema bivittatum. The sequence continues at coordinate 746,469,613 of NC_042615.1, read as the reverse complement.
AATTGATTATCCTGGCTCCCTTTATGTTTGCCAAATACAGTTCATGTGTAACAGCAATCCTAATTCTCCACCAGATCAAGCTGATTTCACATCCCACTTCATACTTTGTCACCTCCAGCTGAGTCAAACAATTAATCTAATTACTGCCACTGCTGCCACGTGGCTATTGGGGAGGCGTTGATTGCTGCTATTGGCACTGAAGCCCATTCTGCTGCCTCCTCTGTGCAGGCCCCCTGGGTTTCCACTTCCTCCATGTTGATCTCGTACATTGTGAGATCCGCCATAGAGAAAGTGCTACTCTTGCACATTCCCAAAGATTACATGTACCAATCAGTAAAAAGTAATTTATTTTTTTTTACATCTGCTTCCCTTTATTTTTTTGCCATTTCCTTTTATATTGCCTTTTTTTCTGTTTCTTTTCTCTCCACCTGTCTTCTTCCCTCAAACACAGTCAGGTTCTCATTCTCACATGCATTTCTCTCTCAAACACACATACACACACAGGATCTCACTGTCACATGCTCTTTCTGTCATGCAATCATTCATACATACAGTCTCTCACTGGCACAGGCTGTCTGAGTCTCACACACAGGCTCTCTCACACCCCCACATGCTGCCTTGCTCAAGCACAGGCTCTCACTGTCACATGCTGTCTCTTTCACACACACAGAGGCTCTCACATGCTGTCTCTGCAAACATACACAGTCTCTCAATTCACACTCACACACAATCTCTCAACTCATCTCATACTCGCACACACCTCTCTCTCACCTCTGGGCCTCTTCTTTACGGGTTGCCACAGGATGGGCTCTGCAGCAGCCCTGGTCTTCTCGGGCCGCGCTGCTCCTCTTCTGCACGCGGCTGACGCGCCTCCTCCTTCCTGCCCGTGCGGCTCCGGCAACATTTGTCTTCCGGGGCAGGGCGGGCAGGAAGTAAGTAGGAGGAGCACCGCGACGCGCTCCCTTTTGGGGTTGGAGGAGGCAGGTCTCCAGCTTCGCCCCGCCTCCCCGCAGCAGCCGCGGCCCGGCAAAAAACCCCAACGGCCCGGTACTGGTCTGCGGACCGGGCCGTTGGGGTCGGTCCGCAGATCAGTTTTGGTCGAACGACCTGTGTTTTGGTCGAACGACCAAAACACAGGTCGTTCGACCACCACACAGGCGACCCCTGTGTTTTGGTCGTTCGACCCCCGCCGGGGTCGCGACCCACAGGTTGAGAACCGCTGCAACAGAGAATCTGTTGCTTAGCCAATTTTCTCGGAAAATTGTCCTCAGACTATTAGATGTTCTCATGGCAGTGAATTTTCATAAATTACCTAGAATAGTCATTGTGCAATGACTGCACAGTAGTTGGAATCAAATCTTTCTTGAAGACTGAGATTCTCCGTCTTTCCTACCAGTCCAGGGTTTGGGAGCTCTAGTTTCACTCAGACTGACTCAGCTCTGAGGTGCAATGTAATATCGGATCATAGTCTTGAGCTGAATGGCTTGCCACTAATTTTGGCAGGAGAGAATGGTTTAATACTTTACCTTCAGTTTCATCATTGAATCTTGGCTCATTTTGTCACCTCTGGCTTCAGGAACATCATCAATACCAATCAGTTTAGCCTTGTATCTGACTCCGTCTCCTCTGAACCTCGCCAAAAGAGATTCATTCGTTTTTTCTGAACCTAAGAGATGGGAGGAGGAGGAGAAAAAAAACCCAAAAACAAACAAGAGTAAGGGTTTGATTCACCCCAATACTTTCAACCTTTGAAGGGTGAATAATGAGAAATATTCAGGTTTGGACAAACATCAGCTGTTGTAAAATTTTCATCAAAATAGATTTGTCAAAACCATAAAACTGATATATATATATATATAATGTATGTAACTGAGGTAAGGGGTATAAAAGAATTTGAAGATACCCCTTACCTCAGTTACATCACAGTGCCATATTTGTCCAAACATACGTTTTCTCACTTATGCACATTTCATTTTTTACTATCTCACAGGACGCATCCATGGTGCAATCTCATTAGGACTTTATGGAGATCAGATGACAGATACCATTGGCATAAAACAATGCTTGCTACATTAACAAGTATGAATCACTTGCACTGACAATTTATAGCATAACTCTGTAAAAATCAATTCTCTATCATGCAAGCTAATGTACACACGTATCACTCTACTCCTTCTTTTGCACAGCATAGCAACTTATAGTGCATCATTCATTTCTTTCCTGCCATTCACAATACTTCTGAAGGCAGCACATACCTACAGCAATGTAGAAGAAAAATATAAATTATAACATTTATTTATGGGGAAAAATACAAAACAAAAGGCTCTTGCATGTGAGCTCCTTTTAAGGTTGCAAGGTGCTTGTGCATGTTGTAGTTGCCCAGTAGCTAGTGTACTTCTGTGTTGTTGCATTTCAGGGCCTGGGAAGACAATTCTTAAAGTCATTTATGTGATAAATAACGGTTTACAACTGTAAATTGGCCTGCTGGAAACTACCCTCACCCAATGCAGCTATAAATCTGTGCCGTGGAACAACACAGATTGTTAGCCGCGTTCAGAAGTGGCATTCCCCAGAGGCACATTTAGGTCGGGACAGGAGATTGTATTTTCCATTCTGTGCATGCCATTTGCTATGAAAACTCTGCCCATGCAAAATGCAGGGGGCAAGTGTCCTTGGGTACTTTGTGCCGGCGGCATGTTTCAAAGTGAATATGTGGGTGCCTTCTCTTGGAAACTGGGGCAATGTTCATAGGTAAAAGTAACCGCAATGCAGACAGTTTAAAACATTACTCTCAGTGTAGCCGGTCCCCTATTTATGATGTTCACCTCATCCAGGGGTGCTACGAGTTTCATGGTTTAAGTCCAGTGGTGGCACTATCAATCTCTCTCAAAGTACAGAAACTTGTACTCTAGCTGGATGATACCCACCAAGTATGTGAAGATCCAAAACAGGAGCAAGGAAGCAAAGGTATAGGGATACCATCTGAAAGTGTGGAATTTTGAGGCAACTTTGACCTTTGAGGACTAGCACTGTGTAGAAGGAACCATCCTTCTTGGGCACCACGAAGTATATGGAATACATCCCTGTGCACTGTTCTGGATGGATACTGGTACTACTGCTTGCAAGCCTTGCAATTTGTCTAAGGTGGCTTTTATTGCTTCTTCCTTTGCTGGTAAGCGTGGAGATACTATAAAAGTTCAGGGAACTGGTTTCACTAATTCGGGGGCATATCCCTCGTGAACAACCTCCAAGACCCATTGATGCAAGGAAACAGGGGTCCACACTGAGTAGAACCAGTGTAGGCAGCTACCTGCTGGGTTATCTTCAGAGGGACCCTTTGATTATCACTGGGACGTGCAGCTAATGCTGGTCTTCCCAGGGAAAATACTCTTCGACATCTTAACTCCCTGAAAAGGCTGAGATCTAGCCTTTAGAATCTTCTAGGTCCCGAGATCACTGGGTCTGTATCTTTGGTAATCCCTGAGGTGGTGTTGTCTTAGGCCTCTGGTGTTGGCTCGTGGTTTGTCTTCTGGGAGTCTCTGGGGTTTAGATTCCCCCAGGCTTGTCATGTGCTTTTCAAGTTCTTCTCCAAATAAGAGACCCCCATGAAAGGGTCATTTTCCTAGGCGGGACTTTGATGGTTCATCAGCCACCCAATTTCAGAGCCATAGTAGTCTACTTGCTACTATATCCGAGGCTGTTGCCAAGGGCACCATCCTGAGGCGACCATAAAGAGTATGCCAAGAAGGTCACCCCGACTCGTATCTGTAGAGTCTGATAACTGCTGCACCCATCTTACTACCGCGCAAACAATGTAACCTCCAAATATGGAAGCCTGTAAGGCCACTGCATTTGTCAAAAAGAGTTGCCTTAGTATTGCTTCAATCTTTTTATCTTAATGGACTTTTAGGATTGTCCCACATTCCACTAGGATAGTGGTCTAGTGTACAATGGCCGAAACAGAGGCATCCACTCTAGGGATCCTCAGGAAAGGCTGTCTCATGTTGGAGGGAATATAACTTCCCAAGGGCCTTAGTCCCTCTTAGGGATCCATGAGGTTTTTCCCATTCCCAGGGTAGGTTGTAACGGGAATGCTTTAGATGGCTTGCACAGGCCTTGAAGGATAGGGTTCCCTTCAACTAACTTCTCATCCTTTGAGCCAGAGATCTTGAATGCCGCCAGGGTATCAGATTAGTGTAGGCAACTCCACTCCTTGAAATACGTGTATCATCATTGAATTCCCCTCATCCTCAGAAGACCACTTTTCTTCCCAGGAGTGACCTGAATCCAATGTCAAAGGGGAATTCACTTTGGACTCCTGGGTAGGAGCTCTGGAAGATGGGCCTGAATCCCCGGGATCTGGCCCTTTTCTGGATAGATTGCCTTGCCTTTGCAGAAGCTGGGGGGGGGGGGGAGGGGGCTAGGGTCCTCTTATTTGCCTGCATGGTTTCATAGGCCATAGGATAAATTTCGCCGAGAAGGCTCCTGAGGTGTTCCCCCAAGAGCTTCCCCCCCCCCCCTCTACCTTAGGATTTGGCCTCACATCAGAGGAAGCCACAGTGGGTGGGCTTCAGGCCATAAAACCCCTAGGTGGGCTGTCCTGCTGCAGTTCTTCTTCATCTGGTACCTTCCTGACCTCTTTCTCTGGAGAACTGAAAGTCTCCAATTGCTCCTCGGGTGGAGCAGGAAAGGCCTGCATTGCTGGATCCTCTCTCCCAGAGTCCATGTCACAGAGTGGGTTTAGCGTCCCCTGCATGCCAAGCACCTCCTTCCCCTCAGGATATTCTTGGTGCTGGGGTGGCCTGCCCTGGAGACAGCACTACAGCTTGGGCTTTGCTTTCTTTATTTTTTCCAACGCACCTGCACGCATCCTTCCCTTCCCAATGTCTACAAACGCACCATCTAAGACTCACATCACAACTTCCCTGTTTTCTTACGGTGCTGACACTGATATGACTTATCCTATCCTTCTTTAGCAAACAGCTTTACGATAGGCAAACCCTTTAATGAGCCACTTACACAAGGCCATTCTTTGGGGACAGGGTGGGAGGGACCAGAATGAGAGCAGAATCAATCTTTAATCTTCGGGGGAGGCAAGGAGCCAGGGGCCTTAGGGCAGTGGGAACCCCCTGTACGAGCTACTGCACTAGAACCCTGAGAGGAAGACCAGATCTCCTCTTGAGAGCTAGAGATGATACGATTCCAGGTGCTGGAGTAGGGCGAGCCCAGTCCAAGATCAAGAGAGATGTTCTGTTGAACTCCACCTCTGCTGGAGACAGAGAACTACTGAAGGTTGCCTCCAGCCACTTCTTTCATAGTGGTTCCTAAATTGATGACTTGTCTAGCAGAAAGATAAGGAACTAAAATATAAAATTGCTAACCTGTTACTGTTTAAGACTGTCAATATACCTGAAGACCAGAAGGTGGTCAATATACCACTAATTTTGAAAAAGGAATCCAGGGATGATTCGCAAAACTATAGACCAGTGAGAGCCTGATGTTGGTGCCAGGCAATATAGTAAAAATCATTCTTAAAAACAAAATCACCTGCTAAATAGGCTGATATGGCTAATGAATACATTTTCAAAGGGGTTATGCATGGAGAATTATCATATATGTGCATAAGTAGCTTCTATACAAGTACATACTATTTTATAAACATCAAAAGGACATGTGTATTTTCAGTTTTGCATGCACATTTTCTGGCACAAAAAAGGGGTACTTTAGAGGTTTTCCAGGCCAGGGTTGTGAATTACACACAGAAGTTGCTATTTTATAAGATATTCACATATAAATTAACTAACTTATTTGTGCAATTTTACACCTGCTAATTAAGCAGAGCAACTGATATCAAATTGTTGATGATATGTTTTAGTATTCTCTCTTTTACATGTTATTTGGTATATACATAGATATATTTTATTGTGCTTGGTACATTTTGTAAACCGCTACAACGTATGAGTAGCGGTATAAAAAACCTTTTTAAAGAAATGAAATAAATAATATGATGGAAAATCTGCTAAACTGGTGGGGGATCCAGGATAAGGTGCTAGAGGGTCTAGATGAATTAACAAAGGTATCGGCAAACTAGCGATTTCAAATATGAGCATAAAGTATTTTTATGTGCATACATTATAAAGTTCCTGGTTTTACACATGCATTGTTTTATGCACTTAAAATATATGCAAGAATGATGATAAAATAGGTAGGAAAAAGAAAGCATTTTCATTGCAGTGAAAATATATATGTTACATAACATAAAACCATATGGATGTACTTTTGGAGCAAAAGTAGCTCGTTATTTTGTAAGCTGCACAGTTCCTGTTATACAGTTCATAAAATACTAGGATAAATCTCCATATGCACATGCAGTAATGTGAAAAGGTTTCAAAGTTATACTGTAAATGGGGAAGAGTCAACATGATTTTAGCAAAGGGAAGTCTTGCCTTAGCAATCTTTTAGATTTTTTTTTTAAGGTATTAAAAAACATGTAGATAAAAGGTGAGCCAGTTGATAGAAGGTATTTGTCAAATGCCTTATGAAAATCCAAAGTCCTCCCTGACAGACTCCTCAGGAAATTATAAAGTCATGAGATAGGAGGCCATGTCCTATTGTGGATTGGTAACTGGTTAAGAGACAGGAAACAGAGGGTCAGAATTGCCAAGGAGAAAGGTCATTAGTGGAATACCCAGGGATAATTCTATCATTAGGCAGCATGGTGAGGCGGCTGCCTCAGGTGGCAACATCTGGAGGGCAGCATTAAGTGCCCCCCCAAAACACTCCTGCAGTGGCTGTGCCACCTTGCCACAGACATGATTACTGAAGAGACTGGGGGATTTTGAATAGAGGCAGGGCTTCGGCGAACCCCATCCTGCCACGGCTCAAAGAGAGGTCCTTACAGGGCTGCAGAAGACCTGATCCTGCAGTGGCCAAAGAAAAGAGGAGAAGGTCCTGAGAGTATGTATATGTGTAAGAGAGAGTGAGAGCCAGTGTGCATGACTGTGATAACCTGTGAGCGTGTGTGTATGTGATCACATGTAAGAATTTGTGAGAGAGAGAGAGAGAGACACAGACAAAGAGAGAGGATATGAGGGAACGCTTGTGTGAATGTGAGAAGTAGAAAGAGTGTGAGCGAGTGCCTATGTACTTCTTACCCATTTACGTCTAACAAGTTTTATGGTTTTCTACAAACACAGATTCATTGAAAAAAAAAAAAGGGGTGGCCTTTTAATTGCTGACAGAGAACCAATAGCATTAATTCAGACAGGCCAATATGAGGCCTGCCAACTAGCTTCAAAAATGTGGGGAATTTGCCTTTTCTACTGTCCACCTGGGCTTCTAAAATCTAACCCTATCACAGAAATCTTAGTTGCTATAAAAATAAAACTATCACCACTCATTGTGTACTGAGAAACTTTCATCTGTATGTTGACAAAAATCCCTTATCCCTGCCTTGTGAAGGATTTTTCTCAGCCCTCTCCTCGCTTGGATGGGAACAAATAATTCAAACGCCTATGCAAAGATATGGCTATATGCTTGACTTTATATTATTAAATAAATTTTCTTTTTTGTGTGGTTTTTTTTTTTTTACATGATGACCTTTCAGTTCCCACCTGTAAAGAAATATTGTGGATTTTTTTTTTTAATAACCTTGACGGTAAGATGTCCAACTCCACACATCTCAGTTTTCAGCCCCTTGGCAGGCTTGTTAAAATGAGGGCACATTGCCATTGATCTCCTCCGAGCTCAGTGTTTACCCAGCTTTAACGCTCTCCCTGCTGCGAACATACATTACTGGAGCAGTAACTCATTGGGACACCGCATTACTGAAAGCAGCTGATGAATCAGCGCCAATAAAAATTGCATCTCCTCAGAAGAGAATTTATTTATTTATTTACTAATTTTTACTATACCGATATTCAAGACAAGTCTTATCGTACCGGTTTACATCAAACAAGGGAAAACCATCTAAACGGGCGGAGGAAAATGAAAATGAGAATGAAAGATACCTTGAAAAATAAGAAATGTGTTATATGCCAACAAGAATGAAAATGGCTCACACCTTGGTGCAGATAATCTTATCCTCTCTAACTGACCCAATATAGGGATACAATTTTAAAAACATAAAAGGTTTATTTTGATAGTAGAATTCAAGATACAGCAGGTAATACCCATGAGCTTTTTCTCACCGTTTCAAAACTAACAAATCTCGTGCATAATAATTACATCATTACTGTTGGCGTGTTGAACCCAGATGATTTCGCAATGTTTTTTCAGAAAACAAATTTCTGACCTGTGCACAAATTTGCCAACTGCTTCTAATTCTGTTGTGCCCTTCACACATCCGAGTCAGAACCAAACTGGGATCGTTTCTATTCATTAACTAAATCGAGATTTCCAATATTATCAGTACAACAAATACATCAAAATGTCCAAAGAGCTGTGACACACTAGCCTCATTGGTAAAGATGTCACCAATTAAAGGACACTTCCTGTTGGGCACTTAAGCAAGGATCATTTCGTCCATTGCTAGAAAACTGAATTTTGATCACAAAGATCCTGAAAATTTCTGTCCAAGGTAACTGAATCAATTGTACAGAAAGAATTACAGGAATACCTCAATGACCATGATATATTAGATACATATCAGTTCTGATTCTGACTGAAGCACAGTACCAAGACTCTCTTTAAATTCAGTCTCAATACAATTTGACATGGTTTTGACTGTGGAACCAAGTATGTGTTGGTTCTTCTTGACATAGCTTCAGTTTTTGTTACTCTATATCATCATCATCCCCTGCTGCTGCAGTTATCACAAATTGGTATCTCTGGCACTGTATGGAGTTGGTTAAAATATTATCAGATAGAGTGTGCAGGAAGTCTGATGTGATTCCCTGACTTCAACTTGGAACCCAGCAACAGCTGGCATTCCACAGGGATCATCATCAGCCACTCTTTTTATTATTTATATCAGTCCCATCTGCAAGTTACCGGCTGGTCTTCATTTGCATTATAAAATCTATGTGGATGACATTCAGTTACTCTTTCCTGTGACAATTTTTAATACCTTAGCCACTTTATAGTCTGTCTCACCACTATTATGGGTTATGGATGTGCATGCATTTGAAATGAAATAGGAAATGCCAACAACATTTCTTAATTTGTTTCATGTCATTTTAAAAATTAGACAAAATGAAATGTTTTCATTTTCTATTGCTTTTTTTTGTGCGCACTATTTGCAAATAGTGTGCTCCAGTTCCCCTGATAAACATCGTCCAAAATCCTGCCCCCCCCCCCCCCTGAATTACCAAATCTGCACTGGTGAACTAATGGGGGCCAGGAATGACCCCTATGCTCCAGGTCTCAATAACTTGGCCTAGACCTAATACTAGGACTTGGCCTGAAGTTTGGGTTCCTTCATCAGGGCTTCGGCTTAGGCCCATGTCCAATGCTGGGGTCAGCATGGAGGGCCTGGCCCTGCTGCGAGGCTGGGGCATAGGCCCAGGGCAAGGTCCAATGCCAGGGCCTGGCCCTGAGGCAGAGGCCTCAGGGCCAGGCCCAGGCTGGAACCTGACACAGAGGCCTTGGCCAGGCCCAAAGCCAGGGTCAAGGATTTGGCACAGGTTCAATGCCATGACCTCAGCTCTAAAGCCAGGGCCAGGCCTCGAGGCATCTTCTTCGGTAGATGTCCTCTTCAAAATGGAACCCTCCACTTGAAAGACACACTTTTTTTAAACATGCTCAAAACTGGGTTCTACATGTGTAAATGCACTTTACTCATGCAAGTGGGCTTTTGAAATTACTACAATATAGGCCAGGGATGGCCACCTCCAGTTCTTGAGAGCCACAAACAGGCCTAGATTTCCATTCAATGGAGGCAGAACATACAAATCTATCGCATGCATATTCATTGTGGATGTCCTGAAAACCTGGCCTGTTTGTGGCTCTCATGGAGCAGAGTTAGCAACCCTTGATATATGGCACTGAATTATCAATAGATTTTACCTGTGTTAAGTGCAGTTAATGTGGTAAAAGGCTTTTGAAAATTGCTACAATAGTGTGTTACACTTACATGAGTAAGTCCTTTGAATGTTCACCTGAAAGGAATCAATTCACCCATTTCACCACCAGAAAGCAATCAGAGCAGAATAGATATTCTGGAATGCTTATGTATAAAAACATTTGCTATTCAAAGTCAAAAAAGGGCCTGTTTCGGAAACAGAATACCAGTGAATTGGATGCAAATGAGTACATTGTGAAACATCTCAGGCCTGCCCTGCTCCAAACCACAGAATGCATTAAACTGCCTCATTTCTGTATACATAAGAACATGAGAAGTGCCATGCTAGGTCAGACCAAAGGTCCATCAAATTCAGCAGCCTGTCTCTGACAGTGGCCAATCTAGAAAGTACCTGGCAGATCTCAAAGAGAAGATTCATTCCTTGTTGCGTGGTGGCTTTCCTCTCAAGTCTACCTTACTAATAATTTTTTTATGGGCTTTTCTTTCAGGAACTTGTCCAAATCCCTTTTAAACTCAGCAATGCTATTTGCCTTGACCACATCCTCTGGCAACAAATTCCATAGCTTAATTGTGCGCAGAGTGAAAAAAAAAATACTTACTCCAGTTTGTTTTAAATCTGCAACTTTTTTTTTTTTTTAATGTCTACCTTTTGTGATACTTTAAAGCAGATTATATTCAGGTACTGTAGTTATTACCCTATCCCCAGAGGGATTATAATCTGATGAGTTATTTTCAAAGGAGGTTATGCATGGAAAATTAGCATATATGCACACAAGTAACCTCTATTCATGTACATGCAATTTATATTTTAAAAACATCAACTATACATGTGTATTTTTGGTTTCGCGCATGTTTATTGGTGCAAAAATGGAGTGGACTAGGTGCATTCCAGGGTAGAGTCAAGAGGTACGCATGGAAGTTGCTATTTTATAAGAGATACTCGCATATAAGTTATCTAACGTATTCACGCATTTTTACATCTGCTATTTGACTAGCACAATTGAAACTGGACTTATCTGTTGTCTGCAATTTTTGGGTGGGAGATCTTGGTAAACTTCTGGGGGTTCAGAATGAAATGCTACAGAGTACAGGTGAACTGAAAATGAACTGGCGGAGGTATTGGCCAAGCGATGATTTCAGTAGACATGCAAGAAAGTAGTTTCAAAATGGTATATCCATGTATGTTTTAAAATATCTGCTTTTATGCATGCATGCTCTAATTGTTTTTACACACCTAAAATACTGTATAAGCAGTATTTGACATATGTTTATCAAACAGGTAGGAAAAGCAAGCACTTTCATTGTACTGGAAGTATACGTGTGCATGTTCTGAAACATATGCTCCAAAGGTACTCAAACTGTGCAGTTTCTGCAACACAGTATAAAATACTAGGATAAATCTTTGAGGGTCCAGTTAAACGCACACATGCAGTAACATGAGTACCTTTGAAAGTTATCCTCTAATTTTGTGCATGAAGCAACGGGGGAGAAGTGACTTGCTCAATATCAGTTTCATAGAATGTTCCCTAGCCCTAGCATGCTTACAATAGTCAAAACCCAATTAGACTGATAACTCACAAGTAGGATAAAAAAGGGGCATTTCAGGGTGTTCCAGGGAGGGGTTGAGTTATCTGGCTAATGTAGCCAAATGTCACGGATGTGAGCCCTTGCACTGTGGTGTGGTTGACACAGCCTAGTACACAAATCCACTAGGCTCATGACAACAGGTGGACTTGCTCTTATAAGTCTGACTGGCTGAGGCCTATCCTGAATAGCTTTTACTTTTTCCATGTCCATACACAGTCTGCGGTGGGAGATAATATAGCCCAAGAAGGGTAACTCCCCTTGCTTGAAGGTACATTTCTCGAGTTTGGCATATAGATGGTTCTCTCAGAGCCTTTGAAGCACTTGTTTAACATGTATGCGGTGCTGAGCCAAGGAATTTTAAAAAATGAGAATGTCATCTAAGTATATTAGGACGTGAGAGTAGAGGAAGTTTCTGAAGATTTCATTAACCATGTGTTGGAAGACAATGGGGGCATTGCAAAGGCTGAATAGCATTACAAGATATTCATAACGTTCATCGCAGGTATTGAATGCAGTCTTCCATTTGTCCACTTAATGGATCCGGAAGAGATTGTAAGCTCCTCTGAGGTCCAGCTTACACACTGTGCAAACAGACGAAGAGGTCCATTATTAAGTGCAACTGATATCTGTTCTTGTGGTTTATGGCATTGAGTCCCCTGAGACTGGTGCAGGATAAGAAGGATCCAACCTTCCTCCCAACGAAAAAAAGCTAGCCCCAGCTGGGAAGGAAGAAGGGTAGATGAACCCTCGCTCCAGGTTCTCTGATGTACGCTGTCCCAGCTGCTGTTTCAGGGGCAGATAGCAAGTGGACCCTGCCCCTCGGAGGCATCTTCCCTGGGAGCAGGTTGATAGGACAGCTGTAGGACCTACGGGGTGGAAGTGTCTCTTTGTGCTTCTTGCAGATGTCTGCAAATGCTGCATATTGAGGGGGAAGAACCAGAAGGGCCATAGCCAAGGTTCAGGCCAATGACACAGGTGGGGAAGACCAGAGTATGCCATTGTTGCAGACAGGATGGCCCCAGCAGCCAATTTGAAGAGCCTACACACAATGGTGGGATTGTGCTGCACCAGCCAGGGTAAGCTGACTTTCTTGGCTAAGATGTAGAGAGTACTGCGCTCCCTGAACAGGAGCCCCAATCTAATGTGTGATCAGCAAGGTAATCAAGGATAGCTGGCCAGGGAGGGGTTCTTTGTAAACCGAGGAGATGGCGACTGGCTTCTCTAGGGTTACCACAGGGAGGTTATACTGGCATACCAGTGCTTCAACAATGAAATTACCCCGGTATTGTAGTCCAGGAACACTTTAGTGTGTACTTTTGTATCTTCGGAAGTGAGGCAGTTTAGCACAAGTCATTGAGGAGAGGATGAAAGCCAGCCTAAGGTTGCCTCTCCAACCAACTCTAGGCTTGGAAGTATCCCACCTTCTCGGGACAACGACCAGCAAGTTCCCCTGAAGCGTACAGTAGAGGCAGAGGTTGAGCTGCCAGCATTTCTGCTTTTCTTCTTCAGTGAGCCTGGCCCTGCCAAGCTGCATGGGCTCTTCAGGGAAGGAAGCAAGACGACGCTGAAATTTGGATGTTAGCCTGAAATGCCATCGAGAAGCCTCTATCGGCCTGGGAGGTGGTGGCAAATGTGGCATAAGTCCTGGATGCTGGACCGCGGGTGAGGCCCCATGGACACACAGGGAATCCATATGAGGTGCAAGACCTTGGAGTATGCGCCTGTCATGCAGTTCAAATGGTCCTGCTGTTGCTGGACCTGGAAAGCCAATTCAGAGACAGCTTGTCAGGGATGAGTCCACCGAGTTCATGGCCTCAGCAATCTGTCATGGACGTGAGCCCTTAATTAAGCTTACACTTCCAGCACCGCCTCTCTTAGGGCAGTGTAGAGGCGCCAGTAGCAGGGCAGAAGATCCCTTGCTCCCAGCAATAAAATATAAGGTATTGGGGGGAGGGGGGCTGCAATGTTGTTAATCCTTGCAGATGGGTGGGAGGGAAAGAAGGGAGAGGGCAGACTGATGCTTGATATTAGGAAACACCAGGACGGTGGTCTTGGTAATATTTAAAGGATTTGGGGGTGAGGACGGCATGGCCTGACATGGCCTTTATATGATATTTTGGGGGGGAGGAAGGGGATGGCCCTCGGGCCCATTTATTTGTTGTTTTCTTCAATGACAGCGCTACTTAGCTGGATATCTTTAAAGTTATCTGGCCACACAAGGCTGAATACGTAAAAACCTACCTGGCTATTTTCAAATATAGCTGGTTATGGGGTTTTTTTGTTTTTTTTTGTTATCCAGCTACATGTAGCCAGATAACTTTAAGCTTTTATATTCAGCAGGATGTTAATCCTGCTGAATATTGGGACAAGATAACGAGCTAACTTTAGCTATATAAATTGTCCACTAAATGGCCTACTGAATAATGGCCTCTACATGTTTAATAATTTCCTTAACAATAGTTTCCAGCATTTTATCCAGCACTAACATCAAGCTCAGTCTAAAGTGACCAGCATCAGCCTTGAATCACTTTTTGAAAATTGCAAAACATGACTGGAGGGTAGCCAGAAGCAGACTGGCATGATATGTTACAGATAACTAGCAACGGTTTGCAATTTCATATTTGAGCTCCTTCAGAACCCTGGGGTGAATATCATCAGGTCTCAGTGATTTATTAGTTAGTCAATTTGCTCCAGCATCTCTTCAAGGTTTACTTTGATGATTCAGAAGAACTGAAAGAAGTCATCTACAAAGAAACGGCCGGATTTTAAATGCCCCCTGCATGTAAAATTCGGCCTTTAGGCGTGTGGCCGGGCCTTATGCACACTGAGCCTATTTTCAAAAAACATGGAATAGACTTAGTTTTTGGGTACTTGCCAGGTTCTTATGGCCTGGATTGGCCACTGTTGGAAACAGGATGCTGGGTTTGATGGGCCCTTGGTCTGACCCAGTATGGCATGTTATTATGTCTCGGCTGCCGGCGCACGTAAGTTACTTTAGGTCAAGCCCTGAAGTAATGTTCCATGTAAACTGAAGTAACTGGCGAAATAAAATGTTAAAAAAAAAAAAAAAAAAAAAAAAAAAGTGTTTTAGAGGGTGAGGAGGAGAGGGGAAGGGAGGTTAGAGCAGGGGATAGAAAAGTTCCCGCCCAATCTGCTCCTAAATTGAGCGGACTGGGAGGGAACTGCGGGAGCCCTGATCTTGTCGCCACAAGAATTTGCTTAATTCTACCTCCCCTTGTGTGCACCACCCCGGATTTTCTAACACGCGCGCGCCAGCATGCACATTTATTTATTAATTTATTTTGGACTTTTATATACCGACATTCATGTAGAAAGTTTACATATCATATCGGTTTACAATGAAAACACAAAAGATGCAAATAGCATTACATAGAACAGGGTGACATGGAACTGGGAATAAGGGATCAAACACAAAGGTAAATAATGACAACTGAAAAAGTGTGAGCCACGTGGGGATTAGAATGACTCTTAAACAATATCAAATCAAGAGAAACACATATGATAATAAAGATGCAATGATAAAAAGCCTATAAGATAAACAAATAGTAAGATCAAATTATATACTAAAGCAATGAGAATAAATATATGATGATAATAAGGCATTAAGGAAGTCAGAAAGTATGTTCAGTCTAGTCATGTTATAAAATTACGCGTCCGTGTGCTTGCTTATTTTATTAAAATCTACCCCAAAGGTTTCAATGTGGATATGTCTCCAGCATCTTCTGTAGTAAAGATGGAAGCAAATAATTCATTTAGTTTTTCTGCTATGGCCTTATCCTCCCTCAGTGCCATTCTAATGTTCTGGTCATTTAACAGCACAAATGATTCCCTAACAGGTTTTATTATTAATTTTTGATTACTTGATAAGTCTATTCTCAAATTCTCTCTTGGCCTGCTTTATCACTGTTTTACATCTAACTTGTCAGTTTATGTGACTTCCTATTTTCCTCATTAGATCTTCTCATTTTCCAAAGCATGCATTTTTGGCTTTAAGAGCTTCTTTCACAGCCCTATTTAGCCACTGTGACCAAAACTTGTTCTTCTTTTGATCTTTTTTTTTAATTTGTGGAATGCCTTTTATCTGAGCTTCCAAGATGTTACTTTTAAACTGTCAACACCAAAATGAACTGTCAACAGACCAAACAAAATAAAAAATGGGACCAAATTTCCACTTCTAAAAAAAAAAAAAAATCTGGTCAACACAAAACCATATGAGATAACACTTGTGAATGTTTGGTTTTATTTGCTTTAAAAAAATCTGAAAAATACCTTTCATTTAAGGTGGGTGATTGATTAGATTGGGAGATCTTAGGACTTTTTGTGCATGACACGCCATCAGGCTTGCTGACACTTTATTTCCACACTTCATATATGATTGTGTGTTGCAGGATTTTTTTTTTTATTTTTTTTTTTTTAAGAGGTTGGCAATTTGGTCCCATTTTTTGTTTTGTTTTACCTTTAAACTGTCACTATACTTTGTGCCGACTTTTAAACCTGTTTTCTCTTTTTAATTTCTAACTAGTCTTTTCATGTTATTATAGTTTCCCTATGTTATCACAGTAGTTTTATTTTTTTTATTGCTCTTCCAGTGATTATCTCAATTTTGACTGCATTTCAGTCATTAATACCAACCAGCTCCACCATTTGCACTAGATCCTACATTTCACTGAGTACTAGATATCATTGTTTCTATGACCAATTGCTTCATGAAGCAATCATTTATGGCATTGAGGAACTTAAGCACCCCGATATGCCATGATGAGACACATATCCGGTCAATACTGAGGTAATTAAAATCTCCCATTATTGTTTTTCCATGTTTGGCAGCATTTCACAATCTGTTTCCCCATCCTGGTCAGGTGGATGGTAGTAAACTCCCACTGCTATACTCTTCCCTATCACATATGGGATTTCTATCCATAGAGATTCCAAAGAAGTATGTTTTCTGCAGGATTTGTACCTTTCTTGATGCTATGACATAAATGCCACCTTGCTACCTTTTCAATCTACTCTGTCATTTTAATATATTTTGTACCCTACGATCACCGTGTCTGATTGGTTGCCCTTTTTCCATCTAGTCTATGATGTCCATTATGTGTATATCTACATCTAAGGCCATACACTCGCCTCACATTGCTTAGACTTCTGATATTTGCATATAGCCAGTAAAAGTACAGTCCATCCCACCAGAATAGACTCTCCCTTCCCAAAATGGTCCCTGGTTTCTAATAAATCTTAAGCCCTTTTCCCTGTACCATTATTTTATCTACACATTGAGACTCCAGATTCCAGCTTGCGTCTGGAAGTCCTTCTGAGAATTCTACCCTGGAGGTTCTGAGTTTTAGTTTCCTATCTAGCAGCTTAAATTTAGCCTGCATCTCTTTCCTATGTCATTGGTACCCACATAGACCATGACAGCCAGCTTCTCCCTAGCACTCTAAGATCCTATCTAGGCAGTGCATGAGGTCTGCTACATTTGCCCCAGGCAGACAAATTACCAAGTGATACTCATAGCTGCCAGCCACTATATATACATATCCCTGAAGATGCAACCATGGTATGAGAGGACAATGTATCTCCTGGAGAGAAGATCCCAGCCACTTTCTGCTACTGATAAATGATGCCTTCTTTCCTGTTTACATTGTTCCTCTAAGGCTTCCAGAATTGAGGCAGGACTGCTCTACTATGTCTCTAAAGATCTCCTCTATATTCCTCTGTCAGCCTCAGCTCCCCCAGGTCACTCAGTCTAGCTTCCAGAAACAGTACTTGTTCTATCAGTGCTGGGAGCTGCTTGCAACAGGTGCACACATACAGCTTCTCTCCAAATGAAAGATAACTATGCATACAGTACTCAGTGCAAAAGACTATAGCCACATCTCACGGCTAGACTGCTGTCTACCTACTGCATGTGTTATTTATTCTCAGGGACTAAAAAGTTTTAAACAACTATAAGTGTTGTATTGGAGCTCTGTCTGAACTCAGCATACACAAGTATTCAACTAACCTTTAAGAGGGCAAGGGGAATTTAAATACAGGTATGGCTTTATGCTACTAAGGATGCTTATAGGAAAGGAAACCCCACCCACCGCAAATCTGGGAAATGTATATATAGAAGAGAGGCACTGGGGTGGGTGATAAAGACTAAGGATCAACTTCCCAGTGGCAGATTCTAAGCAACCACAACAGACTGAAGAAAAAGAGGGGAAAAATATTATACACATATACACACATACTTAATTTAAACCTGCAAGGATATAAATTTGAGTAAAAGTTTCACAAGAAAAAGAAAGTATGTAGCTTAAACAAGGGCAAAGCACTGCCCACTCACTTCAGCTCTAATCCTGCCTCCATGGTTTGGGGCTCTTGGGTGTCTTCAGCAACTTTTGGCAAATACATTCTGAGAGACTTAAAGTGAATTTTCAAAGGACTTGCGGACATAAGCATAATATACTACTGCAGCAATTTTCAAAAGCCATTTGCCTGCGTTAAGCGTCCAGCAATAGAAAGGCAGACAAGCAGTGAATAAGGTGCCAACACAAGAATTTTACAAATAGCGTTTTGGAAAGTAATAAATAAGAAGTCCCTGAAGCAGTGGTTCGAAAAAGGTAGCAGGTCGGGCAACGAATATGGGAAGTAGCTATTATTCTTATGTTTTATAAGCATTCAAAAAATAGAAAAAAAAATGTATTTAATAAGCACCAGGACTGACAATTCTTTATGACTGGATAGAGGTGAAAATGCCGAAACCTGAAGTGTCCGCAGGGCGTTATGATGATCCTTATTAAGTAAAGAAGATCTGCTGGCTCAAGTTTCTTGAAGTAATAATGTATTATGTAAAATAATCGTGAAGAAAAACTAAAGTGTTGTTTAGAGATGCTCTTTAACTTAAAAACTATGTAGTGAGAGCCTGGATCTTATTGGACTATTTTTGATGTGAGAAGTTACTGGAAACTGTCATTACTACTCTATCCAAACCGGGCAGTTTGGCTTGTGAACTTCAGGAAGAACATGGGGATGTGGGGTGAGGGGCCTAGTGTGCAAGATAACACCCTCCTGCTCAAATAAAATGGCAAGAAAACCCCCCCCCCAGCATTTACTTAATACGGTAGGATAGCGCCAGCACTAGTAAAACACTGCCATGTCAGTTATTATACCTAGAATTGTTTTTTACAAAGCTATTTCAAAAGCAAATCAAAGTCACAATAAAAATAAACTTTCTGATTCACCAACTCAAATTTAGCCACACCTCTAGAATGACGCCAGGATTGCCTCTCTTTATCCAGCTAAATTATATCTAGGGGGAAAAAAAAAAAGTTACCTGGACAATATTTTGCAGCAGACCGAGTGGGAGTGCGAGGGAATGGAAAGTATTCTGTTCTTGATTTTGGTCCAGGTAGGCTGAAATAAAAATTTTTACCTGGACCAAACCTTTGAATATCGACTTCTCCGTGGTCTGTGTGAGGCGACAGGGGAACTTATCTGGGTGAACACATGGACAGCCCATCCCTTCCTAGTAACCCACCTCCCCCTCAAACTATCCCAGCTAGCAGGACCTGCTCCTTATCTACAAGTACAGATGAGGCACGGGGAGACAATGCTACAGTATGATTGTGAATTCAGAAAATAAGACAAAATATTTGGGCTTTTATAATTTGCTGGCAGGAATACGAGGCGAGTTCAGCTTGTGCTTTTTGCTTTACAATTAAAACACTTTTACACATCCGAGAGGTTTCTCTCTCATACTACATCTTAAAATTCAAAGAAGCTGCAAACAGCACTTTCTTCTCAAGATATGCCCCATCGTACTGTAAACATTATTCAGTTTTGCAAGGTAACTACACATGGTACATAATTAAGGGAGATTAATATTCTGAGCCAGGCATGTAATAACCTGAATGCTAGACATGTTAGTTACAATACATAAGTAAATATCAAAAGGGCCAGATGTATTCAGTATTTTGTTCATATATAAAATGGGGAACATGTCTTAGGTGCCAGGAGAACTCAGACAGAAAGAATGATCTCATACCTTTCTTTTTCTCTTTCTTTGTTGGCGCCCTTAGTGCAGGCAAGCTGGGCTGGGTGTTAACACTGGTTTCTACTTCTGTCGACATGACGGGAGGCCAGCCTCACAACACCAGAAGCATTAAATACAGCTTTGCTTCCAATTCAGCAAGAGAACTTCTGGAGATGACCCTCAGCAGGTGGGCATAATCAGATCTAAAAGCAAAAATAAAATATATGTAAATGATGATAAAGCAAAAAAGATTGCTGCCCCTTTCTGCCATTGGAGTGGCTCACCCCCTTCTGTTTACAAAGCACTTTGAGATGAAGGCAACATAGATATAAGCTGATTATATATAAACTTGTCTATGCATAACATTAAAATCAAGGAGGTCTCTCTTATCTGGGAGTGTGGTAGTCTCCTGAATTTTAAAGGGTATGTCTCACAAGCTGCAAAACATAGTATTACAAATCCTTTTCACTTCACTTTTGATAATTTCCTGATCTCTTACGGTATGTAAGATGCATAGCTATGCAGACGATTTCCACAACTCGACTGTCCGTACTGGGTCAATGCTTCCAGCAAGGCACCCTATTTCTGGTCTATCAGAAGAAGAGCTCTATGGTGGGGTCAGAGCTCATAACATAAGAACATAGATATGGCATACTGGGTCAGACCACGGGTCCATCAAGTCCAGCATCCTGTTTCCAACAGTGGCCAATCCAAGTCACCTGGCAAGTACCCAAACATTAAACAGATCCCATGCTACTAATGCTGCCAACAAGCAGTGGCTATTCCCTATTGATTAATAGCAGTTTAAGGACTTCTTTTCCAGGAACTTATCCAACCCTTTTTTTTTTTTTTTGTAATTTATATTTTATTGAAATTTTGTACATCACATTTTACAGCGACTATAAGATCCGTAAGACAAAGTAACAAACAACAATACAGGCAACAAAGCTTAATAGCAGTTATACAACAATCTTCAAGGGTGAGAACACCCAGCTGTGTAGCTATGAGCTATTTCCAGCCATAAAGCAATGGATAATGACCATTCTGTACTTCATGAAACCAACCCTCCCCCCCCCCCCATATGCATACCAGGCAGCTGAGACATGAGAATAGAAGAGAAAAGCAACAAGCGGGAATGCCTACAGACGACCCCACTAAGGGACACTAATGCATAGGCCAAGAGGCTGATACTATATATGGGATTGGTAAGTCAGCTCTCGTCCTCCTCGGGTGAATCCAGCCATGTTTTCAGCTGCCGCCATTTCATCTGTTTCTTCTGCCTATAGATTATCTGTGCTTGTAATGAGTAGAGCTTGGTCAATCGAGACTTGAGATCGGCTATGGCAGGGACCGAACTCAAACGCCAGCCTCTAGCTATCTCACATCTAGCCGCAATAATTATTAAAGTTATAATCCTTCCTTGGTCACGGGCGGCCTCTACTGGCATATTTAATAATGCTTGTTCTGGTAAAGTGAGAGCAAGCCCCGTGACCTGGTATATGGCGGTATTTACTAACTGCCAGAAGAATTGTAAAATTGGACATGACCACCACATGTGATAGTAGGTCCCAATATGACCACAACCTCTCCAACAGTTAGGGTCCTTCTGCTTAGAGTAGTGATGGAGACGTAAAGGGGTTAAATACCACATCAGTAACACCTTGTAGCTATTCTCACTCAGAGCAGCAAAAGGGGAGCTCTTCTTTGTACCAAGGAAAATAGAGTCCCAGAACCCAAATCTGTCTCCCATGCTCTCATTAAGCCAGGCTTCTGTTTAGAGTTTTTGCTTAAGTAACTATAAACTTGCGAAATCACCCCTTTCAAGTTATCCGCTTGATCACACCAATGCTCTAATTGAGTCTTTCCCTTTGCTAAGTCTAGGTCCATCCTTTCCCTCCGCACAAAGTGGCGGATTTGTAGATAAAGAAATATATTGGACTCCGGGAGGTGATATTTATCTTGTATAACCTTGAATTCTGTCACCTTTCCACCTTCCCACAATTGTTCCATATACCTAAGCCCTTTTAAAGCCCACTGTTGGAGGGTACGTGATTGACTACCCGCAGGGAACCGTGTGTTATGTGATACTTCTGAGCTATGAAAATAGAATCTACTTCCTACCAGTTTCTCCTTCCACATCCCAGAACCACAAAGTATTGCTGGTTGCAGTTGCCATAGTTAGAGACGGGTACCAAGTATCTTTGGGCTGCCAAAACAACGAGCGCAACGGTGTTTTTCCCAGCCATGCTTGTTCTATGTCTACCCACTGTTTTTGTTCCTGTTTTCTGTGCCAATCGAAAAGAGCCCTTAGTTGCGACGCTAAAAGATACCCGCTCAAGTTTGGAACCCCCAGTCCTCCCATCAATTTGGGTCTATACATAACCGTTTGCGCTATTCTTGGTAGCCTCCGCCTCCAAATATAGGAGAAAATCCGACGCTGCCACAGCTTTAGCATAGCTGAGGGGATGTGTATAGGTAATGCTTGAAATAAGTAGCCCAAGCGCGGCAGATCGTTCATTTTTATTGAGGAGATTCTGCCAAACCAAGAGAGGTAGAGACCCTCCCATCGTTCTAAATCTTTAAATATTCTTTGTATGAGTGGTGGGTAATTCAGCCTAAAGAGATCGTCTATATTACTGCTGATTATAACCCCTAAATATTTAAGTTTCTTGAAAGCCCATTTAAAAGGTAGGTTCGACTTCAGGTCTAGGAGCTCACCATCCGGGACATTCACATTTAGAATTTCTGACTTCTCTGCATTAAGTGTGAAACCAGACACCTTCCCAAAGTCCCTCAGAATGTTAAGTACCTCCGGGAGAGATTCCGCTGGCTGTGTTAACGTAAAAAGAATGTCGTCAGCGAACATAGACATCTTGTACTCCCTCCCTCCCACGGGCACACCTCTAATAAGTCCACTTTGGCGTACGTGTATTGCTAGCGCTTCTAAAAAGAGCGCAAATAGTAGTGGGGATAGAGGGCACCCCTGCCTCGTCCCCCTTTGAATCCTGAAAAGCTCAGAGTAGGTCCCATTGACCTTCACCCGAGCCTGAGGGTCCGTGTATAACTGTTTTAACCAATTTAAAAAATAAGGACCAACATTCATGACTTCCATGGTCCGAAACAAAAACCTCCAGTGGACCATATCGAAGGCCTTTTCCGCATCCACAGATAACATTACAGTCGGTATGCCCTCATTTTTAGCCCTTTCCACTAGATTGATAATTTTCCTGATGTTGTCGGCAGCCATTCTGCCAGGTATGAAACCGGCTTGATCAGAGTGAATCAAGCGGGCTATAATCCTATTTAAACGGGATGCCATTATTTTGGCCAAAATCTTCAGGTCTACATTAATGAGTGAAATAGGCCTGTATGATCCACATTTCTTGACGTCTTGCCCAGGTTTGCCCAGAATGGTAATGCCTGCTACGTTGGCCCCCGCCCCAGGGGTTGCCCATCTCTCAAGGAGTTAAATAAATCTTGTAGCGGGAAGCCACTGCTGGTAGCATTTTCTTATAGAACTGTGGCGTGAATCCATCCAGACCCGGGGCCTTATTTGCTTTTAAATCTTTGACAGCATGTTGTACTCCCAGAGAGATATCTCGCCATCCAAGGAGTCCCGCTCAGCATCAGTACGAGAGGGTAACGGGATATCCCCCAGGTACCCGTCAATTTGGGCATCCGAGATACCCGACGCCTCGGAGTACAGCTGTCCGTAGAACTGTTGAAAGCGCTGTCTAATATCCGGGGGCGCGGTAAGCATTTGACCCTCGGAACCCTCTATCACTAGAATTTGGTTTTGCAACATGCGCTGCTTCAAGTATGGCCAATACGCGTCCAGACCGGTTGCCCCATTCAAATTTCTCCTGAGAGACCAGACTAGCTCTAGCGGCCAATTCTCCGTCAGCCATGCTCCTCAGTCTCTCCCTAGCCCTCTGCAGTTTAGCGTATATGGATTTAGAAAGGGATCTTTTATGGGACTCTGAAAGAGCTACTATGTCATCTAGCACTTGTTGTTTCTCCTTTTGACTGAGTTTCTTACAGTAGGATCCCCTTGAAATTAAGTGGCACCTCATAACTGCCTTCAAGCATTCCCATAATATCGCCGGTTGTCCAGCATTAAGTTGCAAATATTCCTCAATCTTTTCCTGCAAAATGATACAAAAGTCATCATCGAGGAGCAAAGAATCATTCATTTTCCATGGGCGAAAGCCCGTCTGCCCTGGAGAGATCTACTGAGAGCACCACCGGAGCATGGTCCGACCACACTATGGGCCCGATATCCGTCCGGGTGACCCTGCCAACCAGTAGCTTATCTATTAGGAAATAATCTATCCTAGTATAGGACTGATGAGCAGCTGAATAAAATGTATAATCACGACTAGTTACATTTCTTTGGCGCCAAATATCGATGAGGTGCCACGCCTTAATGAGAGACCATATACTCCACCGAGCAATGCCCGTGCCCCTGCTGCTGCCTCCTGAATTGTCCAACTGAGGGTCCAAAGTTACATTGAAGTCACCCACCACAATCAGTTTCCCATCCCCTTCTTTGTGCAATAGTTTATCAACTCCCTCATAGAAACTCTTTTGTTCAGCATTCGGGACGTAGATGTTAACCAGGGTATATAATTCCCCCTTTAGTTCAAATTTAACCAAGAGAAATCTACCATTGTCATCTTCTATATGTTTGTGTATGTTAAAATCCTTACCCTGTTTGAATAGTATGCACACTCCTGCGTACTTACTGGTCTTATGTGCCGCGGAGAAAAATCTATGTACCAAGCCTGGCCATGCAAGTACATGTTTGTATCTGCGCCTTAAGTGGGTCTCTTGTAAGCAGATGGTATCTGCAGATTGAAACTCCTTGTCCTGCCTAAGAAGCTGGCGCTTACGAGGTATTTTCAGGCCCTTCACATTCAGAGAGAATATTTGCACAGCCATCATTAGATAGTATTATGTAGAGCCGTTCCCATAGCCAAAAGGCTGGCCCGTGCAAAGCTTGCCCCCACCCTCCAACCACGGGGCTACCACACCTCTCTCCCTGTTGACTAACCACACATGGTTAAATAGAAACAAGTACCTATTTGGCCTTGTCCTTCGCGCCCTACTATTCCCGTGTTGCCCAGTGACCCTCCCGTTCCCGCCCCCATCTCATCTCTCACTCCCCTTATATATGCCTCCTGTATCCCACCCCCCTCCCTTACCCTCCCCCCTTTTTCAAGTGCCATATCCCTATGGCCTGCCTGCATCGCAGGCGTAGTCGGTATGCTACCGGATTCAATGAGCAACCCCCATGTACTCCCGAAGCTGCATTCATAAACCCCCACCCCCCCCCCCACCCCAACACTCAACCCAATCATACATCTAACAACAGTATACAAACAGGTGTGAGCTCTGGAGAAACTTAAGCTCTCAGTAACAAAATACTATCATCCTCAAAAAGGCATACCAGCGATTCCGATGATATTAAAACAACCAGTCCACAGACTAGTCCTTTTAGTCCACTTTGCTGCACCTCTGTTATCCAAGCTTCAGCCCTGGTCTTCTATCGAGGGCTGCAGAGGCGTCTCGGATTGCCGTCTGAGGCGGCGTCCGCCTTTCTCCACCCTTTGCCATCGTGGAAGTTCTCGCCGCTCCTTCTGCTCTCTTTGAGCCGTTTGCTGCACTGTAAATCCTGCTGCCTGCAAAATGGCTGCCGCTTCCGCTGGCGTCATTGCTTTAGAAGTGATTCCCTTGATAGTAATAGAAATCCCCGACGGGTAGAGCCAGCGGTAACGAAAGTCCTCCTGGTGAAGCAGTAAAGTAATATGCCGATATTCCTGCCGGCGCCTAAGGGTTCCTGGAGATAGATCTGCAAACACCGCAATCGAATGCGATTCCCAGTCCCATGTCTTCTTTTGCCAGGCCGCCTGAAATATCTGCTCTTTCACCGGGTACCTCGAATAGCAGGCTATTATATCTCTCGGGAGGTTCCCTTGTCTCGGCCCTAGGGTCCGGTGTGCCCGCTCGATTTCGATCTCCAGTCCTGGGGTGGTCTGGGTGCCGTCGGCCATCTTGGAGAGGAGGACACGGCTTATGGATTTCACCACCTCGTGGCAATCTTTATAGGCCTCGGTTTCGGGGATTCCGCGGAATCGCAGATTACACCTGCGATTCCTATTTTCTAAATCCTCCAATTTGAGAATCAATTCTTCTGCCTTGGAGGTGTGCTTGACGCTTTGTGACTGCAATTTCCTAATTTTGTCTTCTTGAGCCTCTAGCCGCAGATCACAGTCGTCTACTCGGCGCCCTATATCAGCCATTTCTTCGCGAAATTCCGTAAATTTCTCCAGCATCTCCTGCTTGTGGGCTGTCATATCCGCCCTTAAGTCCGTGAACCATTGTCGAAACTCGCTCCTTGTAGGAACAGAGTCTGGCTGCGGGGTTATAGCACTCGTGTCTTGCAGCTCGTCCTCCTCTGCCAGTTCTAACATGGCTGCGTCGCCACCCGAAGCCATTCCTGCCTTTAGGTAAGAGAAGCGGCTTAGATCGGCGCCTTTTTTCCGGGTCGACATTAGGAGAGTCGTGTGCTATATTCTCCTTAGTCTTTTTTACCGCCGTAGCTGAGTGCCGGGGTGGGATGCACCTGGATAGCTGTTCAGGATGCTCGGGAGCTCTTTGGTTAGGCTGCCATGTCTCCCGGTGACGTCACCCGACTCCATCCAACCCTTTTTTAAACCTAGCTACACTAACTTTCTTAACCACATCCTCTAGCAGTGAATTCCAGAGCTTAATTGTGCATTAAGTGAAAAGCAAATGTTGCTTACCTGTAACAGGTCTTCTCACAGGACAGAAGGATGTTAGTCCTTTCATATGGGTGACATCACAGGATGGAGCCCAATCACGGAACACTTTTATCAAAGTTTCTAGAACTTTAACTGGCCCCTACTGGGCATGCCCAGCATGGCACCAACCCTGCAGCCAGCAGGGGTCCCCCTCAGGCTTGTTTAAAAAGCTACAGAAAGTGTCGAAAAATAAAATAAGAAAACGTAACAAACCCAACAACGTGGGGCGGCGGGCGGGTTTCGTGAGGACTAACATCCTGCTGTGAGAACACCTGTTACAGGTAAGCAACATTTGCTTTCTCACAGGACAAGCAGGATGTTAGTCCTCACATATGGGTGATTACCGACCTGAGGATGTTACAGTATGCACCAAATGTACCCAGGTGTGCAAGGCACTAGGACTGGGGTGAAATTTGGCTGAGGGCATCCTGAACCCTACACCAGGCAGGCGGAAGGGTGTTGGTACATCAAGTTGTGAATAGGTTACGCAGGACAGATTGGCCGAAGATGGAATCTTGTCTTCCGGCCTTGTCCAAGCAATAGTGGGCTGCAAAGGTGTGGAGAGAACTCCAGGTGGCAGCCCTGCAAATGTCAGGAAGCAGCACAGAGCGTGTGTGTGCTACTGAAGTCGCCATAGCCCTCACAGAGTGTGCTTTAACACGGTCTTGAAGTGGAATGCCTGCTTGCTGATAGCAAAAGGATATGCAGTCCGCTAACCAGGAGAGAGTCTGCTTACCCACAGACTGCCCCAATTTAATGGAATGGAAAGAGACAAACAATTGAGTGCTTTTCCTGTGGGCAGCTGTACGGTCTAGGTAGAACGCTAGAGCCCGTTTACAGTCAAGGGTATGCAGAGCCTGCTCTCCTGGATTGGAATGGGGCCTGGGAAAAAAAGGTAGGTAGTATAATGGATTGATTGAGATGAAATTCTGATACTACCTTAGGCAAGAACTTCGGGTGAGTGCGGAGTACTGCCTGGTTCTGCAGAAGTTTAGTGTAAGGCGGATGGGTAACTAGGGCCTGTAACTCACTAACTCTGCGAGCCGAAGTGCTTGCCAAAAGGAAAATCACTTTCCATCTGAGATAGCGAAGTTCACAGGATTGGAGAGGCTCAAATGGTGGTTTCATGAGCCAACCCAAAACCAAGTTGAGGTCCCAAGAAGGGGCCGTAGGATGCAGTGGAGGCTTGAGGTGAAGCAAGCCCTTCAGAAAACGTGTTACAAGGGGTTGAACTGATATGGGGACATCCCCGATACCTTTATGGAAGGCAGCCACCGCACTAACATGCATTCTGACGGAGGAAGTTTTTAGACCTGACTCCGACAAGTGCCAGAGATAGTCCAGAAACTTCATGATTGGACAGATATAGGGGTCAAGGGATTGAGAAGAGCACCATGACTGAAACCTGTTCCATTTGTAAAGGTAGGATTTTCTCATGGAAGGCTTCCGTGAAGCAATCAGGACACGGGAAACTGATTCAGAAAGATTAAGTGGCTGAAGGATTAACCTTTCAACATCCATGCCGCCAGGGACAAGGCTTGAAGATTGGGGTGGCGCAGGCACCAGTCGTTTTGCGTAATCAGAAGCGGGTCCTTTCCCAAGGGAATGAGCCTGCGAATGGAGAGATCCTGAAGTATTGGAAACCACACTTGGCGTGGCCAGTGAGGTGCTATCAGGATCATGGTTCCCTTGTCCTGACGTAACTTCATGAGAGTCTTTGAGAGAAGTGGAGGTGGAGGGAAAGCATATAGGAGACCGGTTGCCCATGAGAGGGAGAATGCATCTCTTGGCTGATAGTGTTTGCTGTGAGTGAGAGAGCAGAAGTTCTCTACTTTGCGATTTTGAGGTGACGCAAAGAGGTCTATTTGAGGGTAACCCCATTGTTGGAAAATCGAGTCTGCTATTGAGGTTGAGAGACCACTTGTGTGGTTGAAATGTGTGACTTAGCTCGTCTACCAACACATTGTCCACTCCCGGCAAGTAGGTGGCCCTGAGGTATATAGAATGGGAGAGGGCCTCCTTCCATATCTGTGCAGCTTCTTGACACAGGAGGTAGGTGCCTGTGCCTCCTTGTTTATTGATGTACCACATGGCCACCTGGTTGTCAGTCTGAATCAGGATGACTTGGTTGGAGAGGCGATCCTGAAATACTCAGAGCATATCTGATTGCTCGAAGCTCCAGGAAATTGATTTGGTGTTTGGCTTCCTCTGGAGACCAAGTTCCTTGTGTGCAGATTAGCCACATGGGCTCCCTAGCCGAGGTTGGAAGCAATGGTGGTGAGAGTTATTTGAGGGTCTGGAGCCTGGAAGGGCAAGCCTTGGAGGAGATTGATCTGATTTTTCCACCAGGCGAGAGACTGAGTCAGTGACGTGGACAATGGTCGACAGGGGCTGAATGCATTGAGTCCATTGTGATCTTTAGAGTCCACTGCATGACTCTCATGACTAGGTGGACCATTGGGGTGACCTGAACTGAGGATGCCATGTGTCCCAGTAGGATGAGAAAGCGGCGTGCAGTCGTGTAGTGCTGAGACTGCAGCTAGTGTGCGAGAGAGATGAGAGTGAGAATTCATTGTCGAGATAGAAAAGCTTTTGCTGCAAGGTGTCAAGCCTACCCCTATGAATGATAAGGTTTGAGATGGACTAAGTAGATTTGTCATAGTTGACGAGAAATCCTAGCGAAATCAGAGTGTGTAAGGTAAGATGTCGGGACGACAGAGCAATTTGCTGAGTGGGAGCCCTGATCAACCAATTGTCTAGATACGGGTAGACGTGAACACCTCGAGTCCTAAGGAAGGCTGCAACTACTATGAGATATTTTGTGAAGATTCGTAGTGCAGACGTGAAGCCGAATGGAAGCACTCGGTACTGATAGTTCTTGGGGCCTACCAGAAATCTCAGGTATTTGCGATGAGATGGAGTTATCACAATATGAGTGTATGTGTCCTGGAGGTCTAGAGAGCAGAGCCAGTCTCCTCTGTAGAAGAGGAAGAAGAGAACCCAAGGTTACCATTTTGAACTTTTCTCGATGGGGGTACTTGTTGAGGGCATGTAGATCCAGAATTGGATGAAAACCTCCCGATTTTTGGGGGATTAGAAAGTACTGGGAATAGAACCCTAGGCCGTGCTGAGAGTAGGGTACAGGTTCTATTGCCTTGGACTGGAGAAGGAGGGAGACCTCCTGTTCAACAAGGATGGAATGATCGGATGTTCTCCACATTGGTAGAGGTGGGGAGTCTGGTGAGATGGAGAGAAAGCTGAGATGATAACCTTGAGAGATTATCGCTAGGACCCACTGGTCTGAGGTGATTGAGTGCCACCTGTTGTTGAAATGGCACAATTGACCTCTCACTGGTATGTGAGGCAGTGGAAGCTGGCTGCTGCTCTCTATGCAGGAGTCAAAAACCGGAAGCAGGGCCCGGCTGAGGAGCTGCTTGCGGCTTTTGTTTTCATATCTGACAAGACTGGGTTTTTTGAAATGGTCTCGTAGAGTTAGTTCTAGCCGGTGGCGGGTAGGATTTCTTCAGACGGAAGAAGGACTTCTTAGTGTCTTTTTGGAAAGGCTGTTTTGAGGAGTACTCAGAAGGCATCAGAGATAGCTGTCTCAGGGTCTCATGATGGTCCTTGAGTTCCGCCGCCGTTCGTTGAATCTGTTCACCGAACAGATTGTCTCCTACACAGGGCAGGTCGGATCATCTGTCTTGCACTTCAGGGCGAAGGTCCTAAGACTTGAGCCAGGCCCATCTTCTTGCCGAGATAGCAGCTGCAGATACCCTGGTAGTAGTGTCAAAGATATCGTAAGATGATCTTATCTCATGCTTGTCCGCATCAAAACCCTTGTTTACCAGGGTTTGCAGCTGATCTTGAAATTGCTGAGGCAGAGAGTCTGTCAAGTCTTGTATCTGCTTAAATAAGACCCTGTTGTATTGGGTCATATAGAGCTGATAAGAGGCGATTCGGGAGATGAGCATTGAGCCCTGGAAGACCCGGCGACCAATGGCATCTAGAAATTTTTGCTCCTTGCCTGGGGGAAAGGAAGTGTGGGGTTTTGATCTCTTTGCCCTCTTTTGGACAGATTCTACAACCACAGATTGGTGATCCAATTGAGGTTTTTGAAAACCTGGGACTGACTGTACCAAATAAGTGGTGTCAGCCTTCCTGTTGACTGGAGCAACAGAGCCAGGGGGTTCCCAGTTCTTTTTGAGGAGATCCAGAAGAACTTGGTGAATAGGGATGGAGGTTATTTCCTTGGGAGCATCCAGGAATTGCAACAGCTCCATCATTTGATGCCTGTCATCTTGTTCGGTCTGTAATTGGAAGGGAACCAATTCAGACATCTCCTTCAAAAAATTTATGAAGGAAAGGTCATCTAGAGGAGAACGCTTTCTGCTTTCAGTAGGAGAATGTGGTGAAGGCAGGTCATCAGTGTCTGGTGAAGAATCATCAGGTATTGTAGGGATCAGCACCTGCCCCTCTAGAAGCCCGAGGGGGATGGGACAGTGGAATCCCTGAGGGTCCTGGTCTAGGCTCTGAAGGAATCAAAAGAATAATTGGAGGCACCGATGAAGGCATCGAAGGCACCGGTGCAGGCATCGAGGTTATCGATGAATGGATCGGTGGTGCTGATGGACGCATCAGCCTCGATGGATGGATTGGTGGCGCCGGACGTATCGGCATCGATGGCTGAGGCATCGGTAGGACTCCCGATGGAGAGATGCGGAACGGTGTTTCTCCTTCCGATGACAAAGTAAGCGGAGAGGGCACCGGAGCCATCAGTGACCTGGGATCCATCTGTGGAAAAGCGGCAATGAGCGCTTCCATCCTCAAGAGCAGCAGTGCCAACGCTGCCGGAATCGGGTCAGTGGTCAGTTCCACGATCGGTACCGGAGGAACTTGGAGTCGATGCATCGTCTTGTGGATGGCCTCCTGAACCAGCCGGCCCAGTTCTTCTCGAAGCCCTGGAGCAAGCAGCCCCGGCTCCAGAACAGAAGGAGGCAGAGGCATAGCCGGTGGGACCACCGTTAAAGGGAGTCGGGACTCCCAATCCCCTTTCGGGTGAGGATTGCCTCGGTGACCCGGTGGCTGAAAAGGTCGATGCCTTTTCTGGATGGGATTTGACGGTGGCTCGGATGATGGCGAGGTCGATGATTTCGCTCCCTCGATAGTCCAAGACTTCCGATGTTGGTGGTGATGTTTCTCTCTACGATCCCCTCAGTCCTGAGGGGGAGTAGAGGTGGTTAAAGGCCGAGAAGTTGTCGATGCCGGACGGTCACCAGTTGGTGGTCGATACTGGCGCGAAGTTGATGGTGCCAGTTCTGACGACGTCGATGCAAATCGACGGAGTCGGGCTTTGAGCACGGAAGAGAAGTTCCATCTTCTCCATTCTGGCCTTGCGACCTTTTGGTGTCATTAGGGCACATTTGGTGCAGGTCTGGACATCATGCTCACATCCGAGACACATTACACAGACCTTATAAAGACCTTATGGACATGGTGCAATTGCAATCCGGGCACCGACGGAACCCCACTGCCATGGCCATGAAAAATTTGAGCCACGGTACGGTCGACGGCCAGTAGGCCGCGAGGGCCAAACTCCACGGGAATCACCCGAAAACGGGTAGAAAAACTTACCAGAGAACCATGGTTTGAAAAAAATTGAAGGAGGGACCCCTGTGGGGTAAGAAAAATTGTAGTAATTCCGTGAGGAAAATTCCTGTCAGGAATCTCTGTGGAGCTCCTTAACCGCGTGGCTACTGCTGCGCGGTAAAAAGAAGACTGAGTGGGGACCCCTGCTGGCTGCAGGGTTGGTGCCATGCTGGGCATGCCCAGTAGGGGCCAGTCAAAAGTGTTCCGTGATTGGGCTCCATCCTGTGATGTCACCCATATGTGACAACTACCATCCTGCTTGTCCTGTGTATATAGTCTGAAAGAGTAAATAAATTAACATTTACCAATTCATGTCCTTTCATGATTTTGTAGACCTCTATCATATCCCCCCTCAGCCTTTCCTCTTAGGGGAGCAGTTCCATGCCCTTTATTATTTTGGTCGCCCTTCTCTGCACTTTCTCCAGTGCAACTATATTATTTTTGTGATATGGCAACCAGAATTGCACACAGTATTCAAGGTGCAGGCTCATCATGGAGCGATACAAAGGCATTATGACATCCTCCACTTTATTTGTCATTCCCTTCCTAATAATTTCTAACATTGTTTGCTGTTTTTGACCATCACAGCACACTGTCCTGATGATTTCAATGTAATATCAACTATGACTCCCAGACCTTTTTCCTGGGTGTAACCTAACATCATGTAACTATGTAATTGTGTGTGTATATTTTAAACATTTCTCAGGGTTTGATTTTAAAAGCATTTGGTATTTATTTGCTTACAATGTTGAGCTTTTTTCTGAAGCTGCAAATATCCTTCAGAGTGCAATAAGTATGGTCTTCAAAAGGTTGAAGAAATAAGTCCTCCCTTTTAATCACAATACCCCAAGGCAATCTATAAATATCAAGGAACCAGGCACCCTCTTGTGTTAAAACACAGAGTTCAGAATGCCAGGTGCACAAAGAAATATTGTTGGCTGTTATCATCCTCTTCTTTCGATCCTTCCCATCAATCAAGGACTCTAGAAAATTAGGCTCAGGATGCCATCCCATATCTTTAAAACACTGGAGGGACTTTTTCAATTTTGTATTTTGGGAATCTACAAGCAGATCATAGTTAACCTTAAGATCTTCATAAGGGAATCTCTCTCCAGTGTCCCATATCTGCCACACATTCCATAAATGTGCCTTCTATTGCAGCGTCGCATTATTGGAATAATTTACCAGAAGAACTACGCTTAACTCAATGTTCCAAATTGTTTAGAAAACAATTTAAAACTTCTTTTACCCAGGCTTTTTCATAAAATACCAATAGCCTCTCTCGGCTCATTTGAAGCTGTTTAATTTTTTGCTTTCTGAATTAATGAGAATTTTAATGCTTGTGTTTTTATTATAGATACTGTTTTAATTGTATTTGCTTTTTTGCTTTGTTTTTATCAGCTGTTATATGTTTGATTTTAAGTGTTTGTGTTCATTTATGTATGCTCCTTTGTGAGCCGCTTAAGGTCCTCGACACAAGCAGCATAGAAATAAAGAATAACATAACGTAACATTTATTGTAACACAAGGCAGAAGTGCTAACTTCTTATAATAGTGAACTTTATAACAATGACATATTGCATGAGGTATAAACCTGAATATTGTATTGTATGAAATGTGTGTTTTAAGAAGGGAAGGGGGATACAAAATGGGAGCAACAGCTGATTTTCTAAAATCATGACATGGCTGAGCATCTGCGTTTCCGCTAAGAAGTCTAGTTACTACAGAACTTTTAGCCAGCTGGCAAGAACCTGTTGCTACTTCTATTAGGACCCCTAATGATTAGAAGACTTGCAGTCTGCCAGACATATCCAGCTGCTAGTCAAGTCTACCATCACAGCCTGACAGCTGGAATAAGGAAACCTCATGAACACAGATCTTGAGAGGATTAAGTTAAGTTATCTCATTGACTTTTCTTGACTGATGCTTGGAGGCATCTAGGTTTCTTCCTTATTTTTTGGACACTCACAATTAAATTTTTAAATTACTACTTAATGATATAATTAAAAGACTGGCATATGATGAGAAAGGGTGGAGTGCTTCATTGGGAAAAACATTATACTGATGAAGCTCCATGTTTGATGCTTCCAAAATTAAAAAAAAATTACACTTGTGTTTGATTAAAGGTGTAGTAAACACTCACATTCTGTTGTAACTATTGATATTAATACGTGGTGTACGTTCCCCTTTTTGTATTACTTTAAGTGTTTATAACGTACTCCTCTGATTCATCGAGGAGTGTTGGGGGCTGCCAGAATGTCTCAAAGAAGCGGCTAATATGAAATGCTGGAAGTCCCTAGCAATAATGCAGGCTATGTGGCTGGGTTTGTCTGTCAGGCTGTGAGAGGAGAATAGACGAGCAACTGATTCTGTCTGGCAGGCTTCATGTTCTATACTAGCTGAAACCCGGGAACTCGCATTAATTGGGAATGTCTGGCAGACTATGCAGGAGACTGGATCCCTAATATGACTGTTGCCCAAACGCCCAATCAGCCCATCAGTACTAATGGCTAGAGGTGGAAATGAAGAGAAGGGTACATGGGGGTGACCTGCATGGAGCGGCAGCTTCTACCCCTAACAGAAGGCATGGGGATTACTGCCCTTAACCAATTAGCTTTCATGATTTTGACAACTGCAACATTACTCTCGTGGTGGTGGAGAAGTCAGGGCCCTGACTTTTACAGTCTGAGGTACTGATACAGACTTTAGGGAAAGAAAATGCATAGGACTGCTTCTATGGCCAAATCCAAAAGAATAGCATGTTCAAGCTGCATTGTCTGAATTATCAATCAAGAAGGCTGCTCACTCTGTAAAAATGTTGATAGCAGTCATTTTGATATGGGTTTTGACAGTGCTTGTTTTTGATTGTTAATATTACTGCCCTTAACACGAGGCTTGGGGATGGAGTGGCAGTGTCTTCCATAGGAAACTTGCTGGAAGACTGGATAGACCACTTGATCTTTTGCTGCCGTCAGTACCATGTTACTATATTATTTATTACAGAGCTTTGTGGTTAGGCATGTGATGTGGGCATCTTTTGTTTTCAAGATAATGGAGTACAAAGAATAAAAACAAAACAAATAGAAAGCCATGAATATTCCTCTAAAAATATATTTGAAATTTGTTATGGAAAGAGTGGATTGAAAGGCAATCTGTTATTGTTCTAAAACTGTAGTAGCCTGCCTCAGCAAGTCAGAGATCTGTTAATCTTGGCGTAATGTATTCAGAATGAGACCTGAAAACCTACCTACATAGAAAAATACTTTAAAGCAATAATAGTCAGTTTGGAGTGCCCAGAATAGCAAGAGAACACTTTCTTGGCTTTTTCATTTCCTCTTTTGGTTTTTATTCTGAGGAATTTTTGTGCGCACTCTTTTTGAATAAATAGATTTTAATCTAGAACTACATCCATATTTGTTTTTGCAAATATCCTTCACTGATTACTCTCTTCAGCTGTGTGGGCTAAATTAATATATATTTGAGGTAATTTTCAAAGGCATTTTGAATGAAAAAAAAAAAAAAAAAAGATTTTAAGCACCTAAGTGGCTCTTTGAAAAACAACCCCAGCAGGTATGTGTGTAAACTTATGTACAAAGCACAATTTCATGTGCATTAGACATTCCAGGTCTGTAGTTCCCAGCTGTAGCCTTACTTCCACTTTTATAAACAGGAAGCACATCCGCCCCTTTTCCAGTCCTCCGGGACTACTCCAGACTAAAGAAGCATTAAAATGGTCAGCCAGAGGAGCTGCCAGGTCATCTATAAGTTCCCTTGGATATATCCCATCCGGCCCCATTGCCTTATCTACTTTAAGTTTAGTTAAATCTTCATGAGATACATAGGGGTAGATTTTAATAGATGCGCGAGCACGTCCACGTAGGCGCACTACCCTGCGTGCACGCATGGACACGATTTTATAACATGCGCGCCCAGGCACATGCTGGCACGCGATGACACAGCGGCAAATGGCCGCTATATCAGAGGTCTCTGGCTCCACCCCTTTTTGCAAGCCCCAGGGCTTTACGCGCCTCGCCGGGCCTTTTTAAAATAGGCCCAGTGCGCGTAACTCCCCCTACGCGCATAGGGCTTTTAAAGTCTGGCCCACAGTGAGGTTTACCTCACTTCCAATCTTATTTGTGTTCATTTTGTGTGGTCTTGCTCCACGCCTTCCACAGTGTAGGCCAAACAAATATTTGGTAAGCAATTTTCCTTTTCCTCATCAGCCTTTACATATTCCTCCCCTTCACTTTTGAGGCTCACGATGCCACTTTTGCACTTCCTTCTATAGAAACATATCAAAAAAAAAAGTCGTCCCTCCGTTTTGCCATATTTGCTATTTTTATTTCTATTTGAATTTTTGCATTCCTGACTACTTTCCCAGCTTCTCTTAATTTTTCCAGATATTACTTGTCTTCCTTTTCCTGGGATCTCTTATAGTTTAAGACTGCTAACCTTTACTCCCTTACCTTTTTAGCTACGTTAGAAAATCATAATGACCTTGTCTCTCTTCCCTTTGTTTCCATTCCTAACAAAAAGATTAGCTGCTCATATATCTTTTAGTGTTGTCCATTGCCCTTCTACTTCCCCTTGATATTCTCATCAAGCCAACAACTCCTTGAGCTACTCCCCTCATTTTAAGAAAGTCAGTTTTCCTGAAGTCTAGGACCCTCACCTTAGAATGAATCTTCATCTCTCACATCCCAATATTGAACCTCACCCTCCAGTGGTCACTGGATCCCAGATCAGCCACTACATCAGAAACACTGTCCCCATTGGTAAGCACCAGATCCAGTATCGCCCCCTCCCATGGGGGTTCTGTTACCAATTGACAGAACAGATTCCCTTGCAGAGAATCCAGGCTCTCCCTGCTTGTAGGATACTGCAGCTGGGAGGCTGCAGTATCCTACAAGCACACTGAAATCCCCTAGCAATAGCATCTGCCCTTTGACAGCAATCATGTGAATATTCTCCATTAAATCTCTATCCATCTCCTCTATTACACCAATATAAACAGATGTTTCCCATTCCCTCAATTTACTTAGAATCATTCTTAAAAAAAAAAAAAATAGAAGAGCTTTCAAAACCTATTAACAACAATCTCTCTTCAGGATTGAAATGTGAACGAGAATCAAATAAAATCTTATGTTAAACTGTCAACAGAAATATCTAAATATTTTCTTAACACTGCTACCTTCAACAAAGGATATCATTCATGTGCTTCTATTTATATTCGATCTAAAAAGGAAAAAAAGCTTTTACAAATCCCACATCAACGATATGATATTTTCAAACATGGCTTACTTCTATAGGCCGGCAAATGCTGACCCAATTCCAAGAACATTTATAGTGAGTGGCAACCTCCATGCACACAAGAGGCAGAGGAGCGATCTCTTGCAGTACCTCTATTACCATATCTAGAGGAATAAAAACAAATCAACCTATAATGGCATTTACAGTATTTGCCTTCTTGACACTTCAAAGCGGATTACACTCAGGTAACTGTATTTCCCTGTCCCCAGAGGGCTCACAATCTCAGTTTGTGAAGTTAATTTTATGCCTTCTTTTCTTATAGCATTAACTGGATTTTGACTACTCAGTCCTATGCATGTCTTACAGTCTCGACCTTCATTTTTGTCACATTTTAAAGCAGCAGAAAATGAATACATCACACAGAAATCTAGGACAACAGCTTCAGCACAGAGAAACAGAGAATCTTGAGAGTGAATCTGAGCTCAAATTTCTGGATGTTTGTTTTTTTGAGCCATGACAATTTGAGCATGACTGGGACAGACAGAGGGCTGTAGTCAGATAAAATCTCAGAAGCTGAGTAAAAAGACAGAGGGAGAGAGAGAAAGGATTTAAGTATAAACTTCTGTTTGTTTAATTTACTGTGCATCTGCTCCTTTGCAACTGGGCAGACTAGATGGGTCAATTTGTCCTTATCTGCCATCATCTTTTGGTTACTATACATCTTAAGGAATCTTACCAGACATGCTTATAATCTGAGTAAATCTAAAACTGATAAACTTACCTTGTACAGAGCTCTTGCCGCACTGCTCCGCAGGAGAAGTGGTTAGTGAGCAAAGGTTGAGGAGTGGGCAAAGGTTAGAGACAGACCATTTTAAAAAGTTAATATTTCTGGAATGTCTTTCATGCTTTACTTAAATGGGGTTGACAAAGCAATACTCAAAATTTTCCTCTCCTGCTGCACACCATTTTCAATTCTGGCGTGCCATGGAAAAGTCACCACTGCCCGATGCTCAGATCCAGACCAGCATGTGGGGGCTATGCTCTCGGCCTCCTGCAGCAACAAGAGGCACCAGCAGCAGCTTTTAAACACGCAGGAGCCTCTTTCCTGAGAACAAGTGCAATCACGAGTGCCTCTTCTTTCCAGCTCAGCAGGAGATCGGGAGTGTGGTAATTAATGGGCAGCATGCGGGGCACGAGTAGCTGGGCCCTGCTTTGGCAACGCGCACACATCGCCTACTCATCTTCTCCCTCCTGAGCGCCTCCTTTGAGTCCTTTTGGACTCTTATCTTATTCCTGAACTCAGAGCGGGAGAGAGGCAAGTGGAGATCTGGCAGTCACGGTAACTAACCAAGCCAGTTGCTTGCACCACTCCTTCTCCCGTCTCCTGCATTTATATAAATAGGGAAAGGGTCCACTGTAATAGGGTCATGAGTGTACCCACCTCTCCCTTCCTTTGTTTTAAAATTTGAACGAGACTGATGGGCTTTCAATGCTTTTGGCCATACAAATTCTCTCCATGTCCAAGCTACCTGCTCCATAGAGGCTGGTGTACCACACAACATTTTGGTTAATATAGGTGTGTCTGAGCTTGAAAAGGCTGAAAAACACTGTCCTAGATAAACATCTTGCTAGTTTAGAAGTAGGAAAGCCACCATGGATTAAACATCAAACCAACCCTACATAAAGACGCATTCCAGTTTTGTTTGTTTATCATTTCGGGGGAGAAGCGGGAAAATCTGAAGTTGCCCAGATTACCTTAAAATCACAGCCAATACAATCCTGAAGTTCATTTTTGTGACTAAGTTGTATGTGAGAGGGAGTGTGACAGAGGTAGATCGATCTTTCTGCCTACTTCCTATCTGACAAGTTGGATATATCCAAGCCAGCTTACTTCTGAAATCTAAGCTAGGCAAACTTGACAATTTATAAACAGGAATTTTGATCCATGTCAGGTTTGCGTTAACTGCACAAACCTCAGTCTTATCTAAAACCCATTCATCATTCCATATTTAGAAGTTATTTAAAAAAAAAAAAAAAAAGAGAGAGAGAGACTTTCTCCCTTCTCCCTAAAAGAAAAAAAAAAGAAAAAAGCTGCTTTATACTTTTTCATGCAAAGGAAAATTTACCAAGTTAATTTATGTCATCCTTTGCTGAATGGATGTATAAACGATGGGGCTGTGCACATAAAAAAATTTGTTTTGTTAGTTTCAAATGGAAAAAAATTCTCATTTATTTGTGTCATTTGTTTCCCATTAAAATCAATGGGGGAACCAATGCATCCTATTTTGAGCTACAAATTTGAGTTTTCTATTCAAGTTTTGTGAAACTTACAGTCAGACATTAGGAAGAAAGAGAATGGCTCTCCAACACACCAAGAGTGAGGCAAAATGCACCATAAGTGATATAAATAATCCAAGACATCTTAACAGGGTAAAATAGACCAAACAGAGGCATCAATAGTCTAAGACACTCTGAGAACATAGAGGGGTAAGATCACCCCAAAGCTCCAAAAGAGGGGCAAAGGGCACCAGAGGCATGAAGACCCCCCAAGGGACCTTGAGCGGAGCATCAAGTGTATAAGGCCTCAGTAAGAACCATAAGGGAATTTGAAAAGAACCTTGAAGACAGCCAAAGTAGAGGCAGAACCATCCAAAGACATCAAGAGAGGCTAACAGCCGCAGAAGCACTGGAAACCAAAACCAGAGGAACAGAATAATGCAGCAAGACTAGCATCAATGACCCAAGGTTCTGTGAGGAAGGCAACATAGCCCAGAGAGAGACAAGAACACCACAAGTCACCTAGAGAAGAGAAAAAGGCACCTAGAGAGCAACAAAGCAGCAACAACAGTAGCATGAACACACCAAGGCACAGTGAGGATAATTTTATAACTGTGCATGTAGGGCTAAAGTCAGGAGTAGAAAGTACTCAGACTTTAGCCCAAATTTTCAAAAGCAGACTTATCTGAATAAGACTGCTTTGAAAATGAGGGCTGTGAAAATTAAGGCAGACTTATGAACTTGCATAATTTCCCACCCCCAATTCTGTTCTCTGGAATGCATCTTTTGTGCATGCACAATTTTACATACATAATGCCTCCCCCCTCCACGCAATTTTCAAAAGTCATTTATATATATTTAAATCTGTGTTTACATATGTAAAATCAGGCCCAGTAAAAGGGACAAAGCAGTAGCAGTAGAATGAACACCTCAAGGCACAGAGAGGGGTGAAACAGCAGAAGCAGTGGCACGGCCTATGAAAAGGGGTTTGCCTTTTTACAAGTAGTATTAATGTATGTACTCGTCTTTCTCCTCTCACACACACCCAAACCCACCCTAGTGTGGAAACTGTTTTCTCATACATACAGGCAGAAACACTCTTGGTCACTGCCAGTGACACCGCCTGCCTGCCTGGTGAGTCTCCACCTATGCACTGGTTTGTGCTCAACATCCACAGGCAAGAATAGACGCACACACACACACACACACCTACAGATGCACAGGCAGATACAGCCTCCCACTCGCACCCATATACAGTAACAGCCACCCACACACAGGCACATGCACAGACACACAGGCAGAGACACGCACACACAAGCAGAAACGCTCACAATCAGATAGGCAGGCAGGCGCACACACACACAGGCTGTTACAGACCAGACTACCCTAACAACGCTGGGCAATTTTTGATGGTCTTATAAAATAGCAACTTCTCTGTGTACCTCTTGACCCCGTCCTGGGAAAGCCCCTAGTCTGCTCTTTTTTTTTTTTTGCACCAGTAAATTAACGAGTGGAACTGAAAATAGACACGCACTTTTGATATTTCTAAACAGCTTGTATGCAAATGCAGACTATTTATGCACATATGTAAATTTTCCACTGGGAACCCCTTTGAAAATGTACTCAATGATGACACCAGACACAAAGTTTAGTTTGCTTTGCGCTACAGAATTTATATATTTTTCTTAGTTATATTAAAAACATAAGAATATAAAAAATTGCCATG
Source organism: Rhinatrema bivittatum (assembly GCF_901001135.1). NCBI lineage: Eukaryota > Metazoa > Chordata > Amphibia > Gymnophiona > Rhinatrematidae > Rhinatrema > Rhinatrema bivittatum. The sequence continues at coordinate 746,428,244 of NC_042615.1, read as the reverse complement.
CTGGGTCAGACCAAGGGTCCATCAAGCCCAGCAACCTGCTTCCAACAGAGACCAAACCAGGCCACAAGAATCTGGCAATTACCCAAACACCAAGAAGATCCCATGCTACTGATGCAATTAATAGCAGTGGCTATTCCCCAAGTAAACTTGATTAATAACCGTTAATGGACGTCTCCTCCAAGAACTTATTCAAACCTTTTTTGAACCCAGCTATACTAACTGCACTAACCACATCTTTGGCAACAAGTTTCAGAGCTTTATTGTGCGTTGAGTGAACAGAATTTTCTCCCGATTTTGCAACTGACCGTCTCTGCTCTAGCAAGAGGTAGCATACCTGGAGAAGGTAGGCTCCAGGTTCGTGGTAGAGCCCATGAGTCAGGAGCTGATGATATAGGCCCAATGGTAGATGGGGAATCAGGAACCGAAGTCACAAGGATGACTTCAGGAACAGGACTGAAGGCTGGATGAACAGTTTCCATGGGGTGGAGGCCTAGAGTTTGTTGGATCAGCAAAGGTGTGCCTAGCTAGAATTGTTTATATGCTGGTCTCAATTTGGGGCACACCCAGTGCTGGTCCAATGGGAGCCTGCAGAGACATGTGTAGCGCTCTTAAGTTTAAACAATAAATATTCTACAAACCCCTAGAGAGCTAAGGGCCTCCATAGCTCTGGTGCAGATTTCCAGCCTGCAGCTGCCAGGCCCACAGATTCAAATCCCATTGCCCCATGGCAAGTGTTTAAATTAGACTAGACTTATTTTCTATTGCAAAGCCAAAATCATAATAAAGAGGTGAGCAAACAATCTGACCTTCAAGATCCAAAATACCATGAACAAGTTTTGTCACCCCATTTAGTAGAAAGTGAATAATCCCCTGGCAATTGCAGTACTGCCAGTAAATAATAACTAAATAGCAAGCATCAGCACTGCAACCAGAAATTTAAAAAAAACAAAAAACCAACTAATCCAGACTAATTTATTAAAAGCTGCATACTTTAACTTGATTATTTCATGGCTAGAAGGCTCTTTTAAGCTGAGCGGGTCAATTTTAAATCTACCCACCATCTGTGACATGAGACTATAAAACAGAAATCGAGGATGGCGAGACTATTTGGGTGGGTCAGCAGCAGAGGAGAAGGGAATGGTATAGCTGATGCAGAATCGGGATAGGTTGAGAAATATACATGAGAAAAAGATGCTGAAAAGTAAAGTACTTTGTCCTTTCCAGTTGAATGCACTAGACGTGCCACGATATTGTCACCTGGTGTGTGCCTGATGCAGCTGTGGAAGTGAAGCATTGCTTGTAAACATTAACCCAAGATTGAAATCTCCCAAGCTGGGAGCTGGGAGCAGACAGGAAAGAAAGGCCCGAATATTCCTGACTCAAGTGTATCTTGCTGGGAAACAGGAATGCAAGAAACCACTAGAACTGCAGGACTCATCTGTTTGCAAATAATTCTCAAAACCATTACTTATGCAAGTTCCAGACAATTTTGAATTATCTGATTTTCTGTTCACAGCGCATATTCAAGAGAACAGTGAAATGTGAAAAAGCAAGAATGATACAGAGATTGCACCACCACATGCATAACAATGAAATATAATTAACAGTGATTGATTAGACAGGGCTACGTCAACAACATAAACCCTGACAGGCCAATTCACTTTTGGTTCGGCCATACGGCATCTATGAAATGGTTCACATTTCTCCAGGAAAGGCAGAACTACAGACCCATAAAGGCAATGGGGGAAAAACCAGAGCCAGGATTGACCTGGGCCAGGTGGCAACCTTAGGTATACAGGCAAATGATTTTATATTTGTTCTTTTCCACATTTCTGTAAGTGATACTCTAGATGGACTAATTGGGATAACTTGTCGTTTTGCAGATGAAACCAAAAGCTGCTATGTCAACAGGAAGAGGTGGAAAACATGAAGAAGGATCTAGCAAAGCTTGAGGAATGGTCTAGAATTTGGCAGCAATGATTTAAAGCTTTAAAATGCAGTCATGCATTTGGGCTGACCCAGAGAGTGGTATAGTAAAAGAGGCCTGAAATTCTATGCACGAATCAATAGCGGGATCTGGGGGTGATCGAACCTGATGATCACAAGGTGACCAAACAGGCGGATAAGGTGATGGCGAAAGCCAGAAATATGCTTCAGTGCACAGGGGAAGGATTGGTCAGCAGAAAAAAAAAAATAGCATTTGGAATGCTATATGTAAGGGTCTGGAGACTGCATCTTCAAGGGTGGCGTAGGTCCAGAAGGTGACTGCTAAAAATGGTCAGTGGTTTTCATTGTAAAGCATAGGACTATGAGGGATATGTGCATTCATTTTAAACAAATTGCATACACAAACTGAAGTAGGCAATGTTTGGTTCATCCAAAACAGAACGAAAAATGGTCTTGCATGAAAATATCCAATCAGATATTTTTATTTTTAAAATGACAAAAGCAAACCAAAATAAACCAGGCCTTCCCAAGGCTCTCTAATGCCTTTCCTGTCCCCCGAGACAGGCACGGAGCCCTGACATACCTGGCTGGGCTGAGCCAAGCTCAACTGGGCCCATCAGGTTCCTTTGACCCTGAAAGAAAAACAAGACTTGGGCCTAACTCAGTCGGGTTGAGTCAGGCCCAGGAGCCTCCCTGGGGCAGCCGTGCTGGCCGTATCCGAGACAGGCGCTGAAGTGATGGGGGGGTTGGAGGGCCTTGGGAAAGCTTGGCTTTTTTTTTTTGTTTTGTTTTGGGGGCTGCTTAATGTTTTTTTCAAACTGGGAAATGAACTGAACAAAATGAAAAACTCCCCTGTCCCCGCCCCCCCTCAAAAAAAAAAAAAAAAAAGTTTAAAGCTGCACATCTAAACACGTGCATCCTAGAGGAAACTCAAGATAAGGGAGAAATGACAGACATTTAAATGCCTCAGCAATATCAATGCAGAGCGGGTGTGTCTCTTCCCACAAAAAGACAACTTTGGAATAAGGGATTATGGGATAAGGATGAAAGAGGATAGATTTAGGAATATATACGCAAGGAAGTATTTCTTTATAGAAAGGGTGGTGGATACATGGAGCAGCCTCCCAGGGGAGATGATGGCGACAAGGACAGTATTCAAATTAAAGTAACATGGGACCAGAACAGGGGATCCGAGGAGTGGTAGGTATTGCCAGAGCTCAGACTAGATAGGCCATGTAGTCTTTGTGCCATCCTATTTCTACGAGAGTTGACCCCCTACAGTGTATGCCCATGACTCTCATAACTTGCAAATAAGCCATAAAAATAGATACCTAACCTTGAAGCACTTCCTGTCAAATGACAAGTTTTAAACATTTTTACCACAGTCGTATTTAAAAATGGTATAAACGGTTATTCATTTATTCTATTTTTAACCCCATCTCCGTGTTAAGACAACATTGAGGGGGCCAAGGCTAACTCTGATCTCTCTTTTTCTGTCTCTTTGCTCCAAGGCTGGGGTCTTTTACTGGCAAGAAGGGGGGGGGGGGCAAGAAAATTCTCCTTCAAGGCCATCGGTGGCAGGGGCGACACTGAAACTTGTCCCTGGGGGGGGGGGGGAGATCTGCCTTTCCTTTTCCTAAGGAGGGTATGGATGCCAACATACTCTGAATGAGTGACTAAAAGAAACTTTACTGTTAGGGTTCGGAGGGAAAAAAACAAACAAACCCCAAAAACAATTGCAAGAGTCACATCAGTTCCCAGTTCCCTGATAGCAATTACAGTTCTTAGTGTATCTGTGCAAGGGGCTTTTCCTAGCAGAGAAAAAGAGAGCACTCACCCTCCAGGATGAGGCCTCCAGGTGCTTAAGGCCTCCTTGTTAAGGCAGGGAAACCTCTTCAAGTGGTAAGTAAACAAAACAATACAACAGACTCTGCACAGATTCCCAATTTACCTCTTCCCCAGGGTCAAGACTCCAAGTGGGGGTCCTCTAAATGGTCTTACTCGCAGTACTTCAACAGGTTTTTATCATTCTCTCTTTCGCTCTCTGGACCCTTGGCTGGAACGGGGATCCAAACTGGAACACCACAGCTCTCCGATGTTCCTCCTTCAGAGCAGGAAGAGGGCCAGCCAATCACTCTTCCTCCCAGGTCTCCCAAGCAACACATCTCTTTCCCAAAAAAATGAAGTCCAAGTCTCCGTCCAGACCTCTGTCCTCAAGGAGGGGTGCAGCAGAGGGGCAGGTCTTCCCTATCCTGGGACCTGCTCCCAGACATAAGCTTCCCTGTGCCATCTCTCCAGTAAAACACTTAAAGGAATCTCACAGACGTCTTACCATAAAAAACAGAAAAATCTCCAGAACAACCTGGAAACCCACCCTGCAGCCAAGGTATGTACTGAAGAGGCGGCTTCCTGAATTTTCCCAGGAAATACAAAACAGGTGGTAGCCGAACCCAGGAGAAGGCCCAAAAATAATTAAGGCCAAAAGCTCCAGCACTTCCACCACTCTGTAAAGGAGAGAGCTGATTTTATTAATTCTCAGGGGGACAGCCATCTCCACTCCCTCAAAGAGAGGGGCTGTACCAAATGGTGCCTCCCTTAATTACCAAACCTACACTGTTCTAAGCTAAAGAGAGTTAAATTAAGAGCACTACTGGTAATGAACCCCAGTCAGTCAGTCATTACATATCGTTTTTATTGATGATTCATTATTTTTGTTTTGCTCAGGAGTTTTGTATTTTTCTATCGTTGATGGATTTGCTTTGCATGATAGTTTAGTTTGTTTAGTTGAGCATTTAGTCCTAGAGGTATGCTATAATTTAAAAAAAAATTATTTGATTCCCACAGCTTACTCACTTAGAACAATTAGGGCCAACACACTGAATGTCTTATAATGGTAAATACAATCCCAATATAAGCATTTCCTTTCCTATCCAACTCCAAGCCAGTGGAAGCAAAAGGAAAACACCCCCCAGCAATATCAAAGAAAAATATTTTACAGAATTTGTCTGGCAGCTATCGCAAGTAAACTAGTTAAAAGTCCTCTTCTTATGTTCAGAATTCTATTTAATTCCTAGAGAGGTGATTAGAAGGAAATGATAAATGCTTTTTTACCCTGAAAAATAGTGATTTCTAGGGTCATTTATAATTTTGCATTAGGGCCTTAATGCTAGCGTAACGCAATGCAGGTTTTAACACCAGAAACAGCTACACCATTTTCTGTGCGTTCCCGGGTGAAAAGACTTTTATTGCACGAGAGAGAGAGACCACTATGTCACTTTACTAGTTATACCACTGTAAGAGGGGGCCCTTTTTATACATCAAAAAATCTTCAGTGATGTCAGCTTTGCTGATCGTACCTCCTACTGTGTATGTAAAACCTCCCAAGCCGACTTAAAAAGTACCCTCCTCTTACAGTGGTATAAATAGTAAAGTAACTGTTTTTTCTTCTCTCTCTCTCAGCATTTGATAAATCTAGGGGTTAGTTTGGTAAATTGGCCTGCATGAAATCTGCCACAGCAAGTACACTTTCAGCTAGATTGAGGGAAGGTGTTCCCGGTGGCAATAAGGTGCATAAAGTCTTTCTAGCAATTTCTTTTGAAATACAGAAAAAGCAAATGCAAAATTTGTACCTGTGGGCAATTGTCAAAGGCAAATTACCCATGTAATTTCCTTTTTAAAATTATCTATGAGGGCCACTGGTACCAAGCTAGCACCAGAACCAGGATGGAAAATTTCAGCAACTCAACATACATCTAAAGGCAATGCAGCATTACCAGCAGACTCTCCTCTCTCCCTGAGCCTCAGCTGGGATTAGTATCTTAGGTCAGAGTAAATATTGTCGCCACACTGGATACTGAGAGGGAATCAGGAACCTTTATCTGGAGTGTTTGAAATTTTCGGGAATGCCCAAGTGATTTGAACTAGCTTGCTCAGGGAAGTAATGGTTCAGTCCACTGCTGTATTTACCCTCAAATATCTGCAAGCTTGAACTTTGAGCTGTCATAGCTGCAACCAGAAAGCAGGCCATTATGGCAGGAGGTTTCCCCCTTTACTACTGCTAAAACTGTCTCAAACTATGAATTGATACACATTTTCTGAGAAGGTGCCTGTGGACTGGATTTTGCCCAGGAGGGAAATACTCTTCTTCTGTAAATAAAATCAGTCCTGCTGCAACCACCAGAAAGTTGTGGGAGCACTGAGAGGAGAGGATCACCTTGCTGGTGGCTGAAAGGAATCAGTAAGTTTTTGCTTGGGACATTGTCTTTTTTAAAAGTCCAGCAGCAAGAGGGGGGCTTCCCAGTCTTTTGCATCGAGTGTCACATGTATGATTTTTTACCCACTCTTGAGAAGTTGTACATGTGCATGCGATTGCAAAGAGCTCCTGGCTCTCAGAGAACGAGTCTGATCTCTGGAGGCTAAAGTGGCAGACCTGGAGGAGCTGAGGCAGACAGAGAGGTATATAGATGAGACCTTCAGGGACATAGTAGCCAAGTCCCAACTACAGGCTGGCAGCCCTGATGCTGCCTTGGAGGAAGAAGATCTCATCATTGAGAGAATCACATATGGTGTAGCAGGGAAAGGATCCTGTAGCAAGGACCTGCTCTCAGGTGATGCATTATTCCTTTCGTACCGAGGATATCTCCCCAAGACCTACTGCCCAGGAGGGAGGGTTAGGTCGGCCACCCATAGTTGGTGATTCAATTATTAGGAATGTAGACAGCTGGGTGGCTGGTGGGCATGAGGATCGCCTGGTAACATGCCTACCTGGTGCGAGGGTGACGGAACCTCATGCGTTACCTAGACAGGATTTTAGACAATGCTGGGGAAGAGCCGGCTGTCGTGGTACATATAGGCACCAACGACATAGGAAAATGTGGGAGGGAGGTTCTGGAAGCCAAATTTAGGCTCTTAGGTAGAACGCTTAATCCAGAACCTCCGGGGTAGCATTTCTCTGAAATGCTCCCTGTTCCACGCGCAGATCACCAGAGACAGGCAGAGCTCCGGAGTCTCAATGCGTGGATGAGACGATAGTGCAAGGAGGAGGGATACAGTTTTGTTAGGAACTGGGGAACCTTTGGGGAAGGGGGGGAGTCTCTTCCAAAGGGATGGGCTCCACCTTAACCAGGGTGGAACCAGACTGTTGGCGCTAACCTTTAAAAAGGAGATAGAGCAGCTTTTAAACTAGAACAAAGGGGAAAGCCAAACAGTCACTCAGCAGTGCATGGTTCAGAGAGAGTATCTTCAAAGGATACTAATGATGAATTAGAAATAGGGCATCCCGACAGTGAGACTCCAATAATAGGAAACGTAGTCCAAGTGCCTGTAACTAAAAACTCACCTGAGCTAAAAAAATTCTAAGTTATCCCTATCAATTAAAAAGCAGAATGAAAATACAAACAAAAACAAACTTTGAAATGTTTGTATGCTAATGCCAGAAGTCTAAGAAGTAAGATGGGAGAATTAGAATGTATAGCAGTAAATGATGACATAGACTTAATTGGCATCTCAGAGACATGGTGGAAAGAGGATAACCAATGGGACAGTGCTATACCGGGGTACAAATTATATCGCAATGACAGAGAGGAGCAGTCGGGAGGAGGTGTGGTGCTTTATGTCCGGGATGGCATAGAGTCCAACAGGATAAACATCCTGCATGAGACTAAATGCACAATTGAATCTTTATGGGTAGAAATCCCTTGTGTGTCAGGGAAAACTATAGTGATAGGAATATACTACCGTCCACCTGGTCAAGATGGTGAGACGGAGAGTGAAATCCTAAGAGAAATTAGGGAAGCTAACCAAATTGGTAGTGCGGTAATAATGGGAGACTTCAATTACCCCAATATTGACTGGGTAAATGTATCATCGGTACATGCTAGAGAGATTAAAGTTCCTGGATGGAATAAATGATAGCTTTATGAAGCTATTGGTTCAGGAACAGACGAGAGAGGGAGCAATTTTAAATCTAATTCTCAGTGGCGCACAGGATTTGGTGAGAAAGGTAACAGTTGTGGGGCCGCTTGGCAATAGTGATCATAATATGATCAAATTTGATTTAATGACTGGAAGGGGGAGGGTAAGCAAATCCACGGCTCTCGTGCTAAACTTTCAAAAGGAAAACTTGATAAAATGAGAAAAATTGAAAAAAATTGAAAGGAGCAGCTACAAAAGTAAAAAGTGTGCAAGAGGTGTGGTCATTGTTAAAAAATACCATCCTAGAAGCACAAATCCAGATGTATTCCACACATTAAAAAGGTGGAAAGAAGGCAAAACGATTACCGGCATGGTTAAAAGGGGAGGTGAAAGAAGCTATTTTAGCCAAAAGATCTTCATTTAAAAATTGGAAGAAGGATCCAACAGAAGAAAATAGGATAATGCTTAAATGTTGGCAAGTTCAATGTAAGACATTGAGAAGACAGGCTAAGAGAGAATTTGAAAAGAAGTTGGCCGTAGAGGCAAAAACGCACAGTAAAAACATTTTTAAATATATCCGAAGCAGAAAGCCTGTGAGGGTGTCAGTTGGACCGTTAGATGATCAAGAGGTTAAAGGGGCACTTAGAGAAGATAAGGCCATCGCGGAAAGATTAAATGATTTCTTTGCTTCGGTGTTTACTGAAGAGGATGTTGGGGAGGTACCCATACTAGAGAAGGTTTTCATGGGTAATGAATCAGATGGACTGAATCAAATCACGGTGAACCTAGAAGATGTGGTAGACCTGATTGACAAACTGAAGAGTAGTAAATCACCTGGACCGAATGGTTTACATCCCAAAGTTCTGAAGGAGCTAAAAAATGAAATTTCAGACATATTAGCAACATTTTGTAACCTATTATTAAAATCATCCATTGCACCTGAAGACTGGAGGATAGCTAATGTAACCACCATATTTAAAAAGGGCTCCAGGGGCGATCCGGGAAACTACAGACCGCTTAGCCTGTCTTCAGTGCCAAGAAAATAGTGGAAAGTGTTCTAAACATCAAAATCACAGAAATATAGAAAGACATGGTTTAATGGAACAAAGTCAGAATGGCTTTACCCAAGGCAAGTCTTGCCTCACAAATCTGCTTCACTTTTTTGAAGGAGTTAATAAACATGTGGATAAAGGTGAACCAGTAGATGTAGTATACTTGGATTTTCAGAAGGCATTTGACAAAGTTCCTCATGAGAGGCGTCTAGGAAAAGTAAAAAGTCATAGGATAGGTGTTGATGTCCTTTCGTGGATTGCAAACTGGCTAAAAGACAGGAAACAGAGAGTAGGATTAAATGGACAATTTTCTCAGTGGAAGGGAGTGGACAGTGGAGTGCCTCAGGGATCTGTATTAGGACCCTTACTTTTCAATATATTTATAAATGATCTGGAAAGAAATACGACGAGTGAGGTAATCAAATTTGCGGATGATACAAAATTGTTCAGAGTAGTTAAATCACAAGCAGATTGTAATAAATTGCAGGAAGACCTTGTGAGGCTGGAAAATTGGGCATCAAAATGGTAGATGAAATTTAATGTGGAAAAGTGCAAGGTGATGCATATAGGGAAAAATAACCCATGCTATAGTTACACAATGTTAGGTTCCATATTAGGTGCTACTACCCAAGAAAGAGATCTAGGCATCATAGTGGATAACACATTGAAATCGTCAGTTCAGTGTGCTGTGGCAGTCAAAAAAGCAAACAGAATGTTGGGAATTATTAGAAAGGGAATGGTGAATAAAACTGAAAATGTCATAATGCCTCTGTATCGCTCCATGGTGAGACTGCACCTTGAATATTGTGTACAATTCTAGTCGAGGAATGTCAAAAAAAAAGATATAATTGCGATGGAGAAGGTACAGAGAAGGGCTACCAAAATGATAAGGGGAATGGAACAGCTCCCCTATGAGGAAAGACTAAAGAGGTTAGGACTTTTCAGCTTGGAGAAGAGATGGCTGAGGGGGGATATGATAGAGGTGTTTAAAATCATGAGAGGTCTAGAACGGGTAGATGTGAATCTGTTTTTTTACTCTTTTGAATAATAGAAAGACTAGGGGGCACTCCATGAAGTTAGCATGTGGCACATTTAAAACTAATCGGAGAAAGTTCTTTTTCACTCAATGCACAATTAAACTCTGGAATTTGTTGCCAGAAGATGTGGTTAGTGCAAGTAGTATAGCTGTGTTTAAAAAAGGATTGGATAAGTTCTTGGAGGAGAAGTCCATTACCTGCTATTTAAGTTGACTTAGATAATAACCACTGCTATTACTAGCAACGGTAACATGGAATAGACTTAGTTTTTGGGCACTTACCAGGTTTGGCCACTGTTGGAAACAGGATGCTGGGCTTGATGGACCCTTGGTCTGACCCAGTATGGCATATTTCTTATGAACTTTTCTAGAGCTGTCAAAAGTAAGAGTTCTATCCATTCTCAGAAGTTTGGAAAGTCATCTCCAGTGAACGTTTCAACCCCCTGATCCAGTACCATCATCTGATCGAGTCTCATGCTGAAAAGGTGTCCTGGACAATGATGTGCCAGGTAATTCTTAGTAGGGATGTGCATTCATTTCATTTGATTTTCAAAAGGGAATGAAAAACATGAACACAATTTATTAGTTTTTTTGTCATTTCAGATAAGTATGAGAGTATGAGAGAAAAAATGTGTGAAGCTTGCTGGGCAGACTGGATGGGCCGTTTGGTCTTCTTCTGCCGTCATTTCTATGTTTCTATGTTTCTATTTTTAATACGCATTGCAAAGAAAAATAACCCTAAAACCTCTGTTGCCGCTCCTGGGCTCGCCGGGATCTCCCTGTGTGCTTCTGCCAATAACTTGAGATCTGGGCCTATCCTGGCTGGGTTTAGTTGAGGGCACCAGGTGACCTTTAGACTAGCACCATTCTGATGTCACTATGATGCCGGCCAGTGCCATTTTCAACAGATGCTGGTGGGGCACGAGCAAGTTGATATATCTCCTGCCTCTTTCTCAATCCAGGACCTCCAAAAGGGATAAGTGGGACAAAGGAAGTACAAGGTCTTGCTAACATTTTCAATGCATTATCCTCTATGCTGCCTTAATCTCTTTCCTAACATCATGCAATTCCCTCTCCCTTATTTAAAAAATATTCATAGCCCACTTATAACGAACCAATCAAGCTAAGTGGGTATGAAGATCAAGAGGCGTTTGCTTAAGTCCCTGTGCCAAAAGAAAGGTAAAGAATTATAGTTTCCTGGGTCCCTTTAATTTGGAAGAAAGAGCTTAAGCTGCTCCTAGGACTACATTTCCCAGAAGTCTCCACAAAGCAATTTCTTGGTGAATTAATAGGGAGTAACTTGGGCAGGGTGTGATGAGCTCTCCGGCAGAAGAAATAAATAGGGCAGCTTTAGCAAGCAAGATGTCACAAAGGGGGAAAGTAGGAGAAATGGTTAGTAGACATCCAGCACCATGGAGGAAGAGTCAGAGGAGGACTCAGAGCCATTATCTACAGATTCTCCATTCCTTAAAAAACGTTTTTTTGTTTATTAAGTGCAAGGGAGATGTTTCTCCACTACTTAACTACACCCTGGAAAATGTGGGCTTATGAATGTAAGAATAAGAAATGGATTGTTATATCAAACAGGTTTGGGGAAACACTGCAAGCCAGTATGAAATGCTGTTGGTTTTAAGAAATGACACTTTTTGTTAATGGCTTGCCTCCTTAAGAAGTTAAACAGGCCAATGGAATATCAGCTTGTGTAAAATGGGTGCTTATGATTGAGCGCCCATTCTAACGCGCACCCAGCCACCTATCCGGGGTGTGCAATGCATTATTTAAATGAGGGGGGAGGGTCGCACTAAAAAGGAGGTGCTAGGGAAAATTCTGCATCCCTAGCTCCTTCTCGGCATTGGGAGCACAGGAGAGGTGGCTGTCAGCGTGGGCTGGGAAAGTGGATGCTAATGCAAGGGTTCATTTTCCCCCGCCACCTGCACAAGATACATGGCTTGGACCATCTATCTTGTGCGTCCAGAGTTCTCTTTTTCAATACCTTTTCTTCTACTTCAATCTGCTTTCTATGGTTCCTCCTACTTAGTATCAAAACAATACTAAGTGGAGGAATCACAGAAAACAGGAATTTTGCTATTTCCAGTGAGCCCTTGAGCATGGCATACCCTTTATGGCGTAAGACTTGCTGCGTTGCAATGGGCACATTGGCCAAGCAGAAAACTTTTTGAATCGCGGTGATTAGCTAATAGCCTTATATACATGGAGTTTACATGTGATGGGCGCTATTAACTATGTACTCGTTTGGACAAGCATTTGGACGTACTAATTCCCGCATTACATCAGGGGTCATGGATGCGCCTCCAAAATACGCATCCAATCACATTAAGCCGTGCGCTCGCCAAAGGTGCAAGGTTTTGCATCGGCCTGTTTGTGAATAGTGAGCGTGTGAAATTTATTTTACAAGTGGAGCAGCTGATATGTTCCTAGGCTGGCTACTTTATGATAAAGATATTGGAATAATGAATGGCTCTATACCAGTCCTGCTTTATGTTCCCCTAAGAACTGCAGTAACTTCAGATTAAAAAAAAACGAAGTGTGTTTATTTGATTTTGAGAGAATGTGAGCTTGTTGTGAAACCACTAGAAATTTACCTGCTGAGATCCAGAGTACTGCCTGTCTACCAATCTCTAGCTTTAACCACTTAAAGTTCTTTCAAGGCAGTTAAAGCAATGATTAGACTTTTTTGTTTATTGTGGCAAAGAAGAGAGAGAGGGTCTTATCTTGATGAGACCTGGGGCCAATTGTATCACAGGAGAGATAAAAGGAGGACAAAAAAAACTAGTAGAGCTTAGGTTCCAGCACTGCTCCTTATCATTAACAGAAAACAAGGCTTATAGGCTGTGACATTGTGGGTTTTTTTTTCCTTTAAGCCAAGACCTGTTCTGTGCAGAGTTAAGGTGAAACAAGATCAGGGAAAATTCTGTTTGCTTCTAAGAACTAAGTCTTTGCTAACCTCTAGTTCCTGTACTCTAAGAAGCTGTTTTTCTTGTTTCTGCACATGATTGTCATAACCAGATGGGTTTTGATTGGTGTAACTTAACCAGGATTGGATGGACTGTGAATGCTGCCTTCAAATAATAAAACTTGTTTAAAAAAAAAAAAATCAAAACAAACAAACATGGCTCTGCTTCAATGGTATAATAAAGCTTGATGTGAGTTCTAGGCCTGGCCACGGGAATATGGAACCTCCGTCTATGTCGGTGCAAAGGAAAATGTTCCCCATTGCCCTCAAGACTCTTCTCAAGACCCCAAAGCATATCCAAGAAACCAGGCTACTGCCGCCTTACTTAAGGCCATACTGGTGGCAATAAGACTCAGTGCCGTGGCAGATCGCCTTTTGATTATCTGCTTACACCTCTACAGGGTGAGTTCTATTGCAGATTGTTAAAAGCATCACTCCAGTCAAAGAGACAGGTGGATTACCCCTTTCCAGCGAGTTACAATACGTTATTTAAAAAACAAATGAAAACAATATCAAAGTAAATATAAACATGTCATGAAAAACATCACATATAAAAAAACACAACACCAAAATACTATTGTCATGACTCCCTGAAAGCCTCTTGGAACAAGTATGCCTTTACTTGGTTGTGGACTACCTTTATGTAACTAATGGACCACAAGGTAGCGGGTAAAGAGTTCCATATTATAAAATCCGCGACAGAAAGAGCTCAACATCTGGTTTCTTTTAAGTGAGTATTTTTAATAGATGAGACCTCTAGATAACCCATCTCCTGGGAGCAAAGGGTCCTAGCAGAACTATATTTCTGTAATAATTTTGATAAATAAGAAGGACCTTCCAACTTGATCGGTTTAAAACCTAAAACTACAATCTTGAAATGTATCTGTTGTTGGGGAGTAATCTATGTAATTCTCATGAGGGAGCCGATATGATCCCATGGTAACCTCTCGATTTATCAACCTGGTGGCAGTTTTATAATACACGTAATGCATGAAGGCTAGACAAAGGAAGTCCAACATATAATGCATTACAGTAGTCGATTGTAGATAGCACAAAAGAGTGAACTAGAGCGCGAAAATATCTGCGTCCAAAATACACCTTACATGACGCAACTTGCACAACTTATAGTACCTTGACTTCAGAATGGATCTCAATTGTGGCAGAAAATTTAAATGTGGGGATCAAACAATACTTCCAAATTCTTTACCATCGATTTAACTGGGATCTTTGTCCTATTTACTAAGATGGCACAGGTTTCAAAATTAAGGCGGGGTCCTATTTTCCAAGAAAAACACAAGACTTCAGTTTTCGAAAGGTTCAAGAATAAAATGATTCTCTTCCATCCAGGAGTGGATTACAGTGAGGCAGATAGAAATGTGGTTCAAGACTGTAGATAAAGAGACATTCACCGGAAAATATAACTGCAAATCATCAGCGTAAACTCTAAATTCTATCCCAAGTTGTTCAATCAGAAAACAAAGAAAACTTGGCCACTTAAGCCCTGGGAGGAAGCAGCAGGTTTCTTTTCAAACCTTCTACTCAAATTGGTATGAGCTTCACTGCGGGATCTCACAAAAATCTGCTTATCAACAGCACATTTTTAATGTGTATTTGCTCCCCCTTTGTTTTCTGATTGAACAACTTGGGATAGAATTTAGAGTTTACTGATGATTTGCAGTTATATTTTCCAGTGAATGACTATCTACAATTATGAACCACATTTCTGTCTCACTGCAATCAACTCCTGGATGGAAGAGAATAATATATTCTTAATTGTGATATTTTACTGTATCAAATGCCACTGTTCTAGATTCCTGATTCTCATCTCCCATCCTCCCAAACTCTTTCCACCATCCCCAATCCTGTCACCTTCTCCTTATCCCATTCCTGGTTCTCTCATCCTCATCTCTCTCCATTCCTGAGACCTTCTCCCTGTACTGATACTCAAGATCCCTTTTCCCTCACTTAATAAAAAGTAAATTATAAAGACACAAGCCAGGTTGAAAATTGATTGTTTTGTTTTTTTTTTTAAATAAATGTAATCCCAAGACAAATCATACACAGTAACGGGGATAAGTAACAGCCACAAAACATTCACTCTTATGCTCTATCTAGTGGATTCTTCATGGGAGGAGGGGGATGTTACTCTCCAAGGCCCTGGACATTGTGTGTGTCTATATCCAAGTGCACCAGAAAGACATGTGAATGGTGTTCAAAACACAAAAGATGCTAGTGAAGCACATGTTTAATAAAATTGTTATACACTCTCCTTTGGTAAATCCATTGTCAAAAATGAATATTGTCACCACCAGTTAGCTGTGCCATCCTCTATTACTGGGGTCCCAACTATTCTTTGGTGAAATTGGGAACTCCCATTTAAAGCTCCCTGAATATTACTAATGCTCTGATCTGATCCTGTTGTTTGTTGCTGGTGGGTGTCATTCCTCTTCCTACGTCTCTGCCAAATACACTGGGTACCGATGGGTATCTTCTCCTCCACCAAGGATCTGCTATGTGGGGTGATGCCTCTCTGCCCAGTAGGGGAATCAAACTCCCAAACACAAACGGGGAAAAAGGAAAAGGTTAGAAATCCCTTCCTTCCAAGAAACAATCTCCTATAACCTCAAAGGATAAAATTAGAAAAAAAAAAAAAAAAAAGTCTCTCATGTCTTTCAAAAATGCTTATCCCCCACAGATTTGTGCTTAGTTTTTCTCCCAACACAGGAAACACTGCAACCCTCCCATACACACACAACCTCTTTTCCCTTAGACTTTCAACACAAAACTTCTCAAGCCCTCTAGGTGTCTGTGTGTGTGTGGTGTGCGTTGTGTGGTACAGACATAAGAAACTAGCATTGATGTGGCCTCAAATGAGGCTACGGGGCTACAGATGGTCCCAGTGGGACCCTGCGTCATGCAGACTGGGCCAGGGCGAGTAGTAAGGTTTCAGATCGTAAGCCCTCTGGGGGACAGAAAATACCTACTGCGCCTGAACGTAACTCGCCTTGTGCTAGCCAAAAAGGTACGCGCCACATAAAAATAATGTAAAATAAAAAAAGAGACCGGAAGGTTTGTCAAACTGCTTCAGAATTTTCGAGTTACTTACGAGTTAAGATGTTTAAAGAATGAATTCTTCAGGCGCAATCACGCAGCAGATGGATTAGGATTTCGCTGCCACAACCATAATGTTTATTTCTCTGCAACATTTGGATGCTGCCTTTACCAAGCTGGTCTCAGGGCAGGTCACAAATCACATTTAGAACTAATTCCCAGTCGCATTTGCCCCTCGGTTTACCATGAGCAAAGTAAAATAAGGAAGGAGGTGTATAAGCATGAAAGGGGGAGGGGGTCGCATATAAAAAATGATTAAAGGAGAGAGGAGGATTAGAGCCATCACCAATGGAGAAGCAGAAGATAAGGCAGTAATACAGGTCTACTAGATGGGGTGGAGAACAGGGTAAGCAAGATACAAGGACAAGAAGAAAAAGGGCAGTCTAAGGCACAACCCCATAGCTTCCTGCAGCCGCTCAAAGGGATATTTTGTGGCAAAAATATTCTCTCTTTCCTACATTCAGATTACGGTTGCTGCCTACTGAAGCAGTCTTTGGTTTACAGTTGAGTAATACCACCACCTTCCTCTGAGTTGAGGCAGCTGTTACTGTTTATGAAACAAGATCTCAAGTCACCGTGTCAGCATATTGCACTGCAATGCAGCCTACTCTTCATATACACATCTTAGAACAGGAATTGCAAGTTATTCTAGCTTCATTCTAAAAAAAAAAAAAAGTCACAATTTAAGACTCATTGCCTTAGTCAAAGCTTCTCTAAATCAGGGGTGGTCAAATCTAACCCTAAAAAAGAAGGGTAATGGTACATTCCAGTCACCCCTTTAGCTATGCTGGATGTGATCCTATATTTAATTATAGGTCCAAAAATTAAATATGACAGGTTCAATATGACAGGTTTTCATTTTTGTGCCCAACCAGATTATATTCAACCCTCTCCCAGCTTGCTGGCAGGGACGTGCAGGGGAAGAGGAATCGAACAGCTGGGCAGGGATGGGGGAGAGAGGGGTGCAGCAGGTAATCTGCCTGGGGCGGCAGGCCAGGGTGGAGCAAAAATGGTCATTAGGGGCTGGGCACCCATGCCGCTGCTGTAATAGTTCAAACCCTCCTTAACCCCTATGGGGCTGCTGGATCAGCTGGCCAGGCTGCGAGGACACCCCACACGGCTGGCCAAGCCTCCCCCAGACAGCTCAGCAACAGGCCTGTGACAAGCAGGGATTCTCGGCAGGGGGGGGGGGGGGGGAGGGGAGAAAAGAGGGCAGAGATAGGAGAAGGAAGAGGATCACTACAGCACACTAATGTTATTCACCATCCATTCTCCCCCCAAGGTGGATTTCGGAGTTTTTAGTTGTTTTTTATTTCAAAAATGTCTTTACCATAATAGCTGCAGCAGTCAGTAACAGAAGAGGAAATGCTGGGCACCAGTGGCATCAGCCCAGACCAGAGCGACATGACACTGGGTTAAGGCCCGAGGGAGGGAGGCAGTAGTAGTAGTTCACTGCAAAGCTGCAGTGGTAGTCATGGGACTGAGATAGGGAGGTCACCACCACTACAGGCCCTCAGCTTCCAGAGAAAGTCATGCAGGTCCCATGGAAGTCGCCACGCTGGATGAACAGAAATACGAGGCGGCAGCTGCAGCCTGCAACGAGGAATAGGGCCTCAATGAGTTTAGAGGGAGAGAGGCAGGCAAGCAAGCAGTGGCGGAAAGATGGCAGTGTGGCCAGGAATGCTATTTGTTGCAGCTTGAACAAGTTCCTCCCCTCTCACTTTTGAAGCTGCACCTACCACCTAAAGGAAAAAAGCAGGAAGCTCATTGGAGTGAGGTGCAATGGAGGAACAATCATGGGAGGAAGGCCATGAACGGGAAAGCAGCAGCAGAGGATTCCTGTGATAGACTGGCAAGCTGCCCAGACCTTGGCAACGGCGTCTCAAGTTGATGGTGCATGGCACACCCTCTTGTAGTTGGTTGTGCCCGTACATCACTGTGCTATGAACGCTACGCTACAGCTCTGCTTGCAAATAAGAACATACTGGGTCAGACCAAAGATCCATCAAGCAAAGTATCCTGTTTCCATCAGTGGCCAATACAGGTACAAGTACCTGGCAGGATCCCAAAAGGTTGAAAGGGTGTCCATTGTTGCTTATCCCAAGGATAAGCAGTGGATTTCCCAAAGTCCACCTTAATAATTGTTTATGGACTTTTTTCCTAGGAATTTGTTCAAATTATTATTTATTTTTTTTTTAAGGCCAGCCAAACTTACAGCTTTTACCACATCCTTCGGCAACAAATTCCAGAATTTAATTATCCATTGCGTGAAAACATTTTTCCCATTTGTCCTAAATTAATTACCTAGTAAACTCCATTGCATGTTCATAGCCTTTCTTTTTGAAGAGCAACATCCGATTTGCATGTACCTGTTCCACTCCACTCATGGTTTTATAAACATCTATCATTTCTCCTTTCAGCCGTTTTTCTTCATGGTGAAGAGTCCTATCTCCTTAGCCTTTCCTCACAGAAGAATTGTTCCAATCCCTTTATCATTTTGGTCACCCTTCTCAGTACCTTTTCTAATTCTGCTTTATCTTGTTTGAGATGTGCTGATCAGAACTGCACAATACTCAAGATGAGGTCGCACCACTGAGCGATACAAAGGCATGATGATATCTAGGTTTTATTCTCCATTCCTTTCCTAATAATCCCTAGCATTCTATTTTTCTTAGCTACCATTGCACCCAGGAATCAAAAACTAAGATATGAAATTCACAGAAAATCAGGAATGACTCCAAAAGCATTTTTAATGGTTTTACTTGAAATAAAAAAATGCAAATATTTTTTTTTTACTGCAAATTATAGGTAATCCAACAACAAAGAGAAAAGAAAACAGACAGTACCTTCCCCTTCAATACAAAATATGTTGCAGAACAAAAAGAAAAATGATATTTACATTTTTGAGGGTCAGGGACCCCAGTAAACCCATTTCATTCTCTAATCCCAGTGAAATCCAATTTTTGATTTCCAACCAAATTTCCCT